>NC_091837.1:47956553-48256553 GCF_037783145.1 Equus przewalskii | reverse complement strand
TCTGCTGGACTTTAGGGATAACCGAAGGTTTTGAAGCAAGAGAGTGACATGAACAGATCTGTCTTTGGAAAGCATACCTTGAAGGCAGTGTGGTAAATGGATGTGATGGGAAACGTTTGGAAACAGATGCCAAGTAGGTATGCTATTGCAGTAGTTCGTGTACTGGACAAGCCCCAGGGTGTTGGGAGGATTGACTTAGATAATAGCAAGCATATGATACCAGGTAATTTCTTAGTTTGCAAATCCCTTCACTTAACATCAAAATAACCACTCACTTTGATATAACAGCCACCAATTCAAAAAAGAAATAGAGTTTCATCAAAATGACTTTTTAATTCATGTCTAGCCTATTTCAACCTTTACTGTAACTTATAGTTACTTGGTGGCAGTAAGAATGAGTATGAGGGCACATTTAGCAGAATAAACCAAGGGTTTAAATTCTACAGGTATTGGTGTTGAAATTCCATAAATTATGAAATATAAACAATATTATGTCTTAGAAACTGATAATATGCTTTCTTCACCAACATGCTCCCTTTTTCTTTGTACGCCCTACTCCAACTGCCTAGTAGAACTGCCTGCTACCTCCTCTGTGCTCCCAGAGCCCTTTGTTTGGTGTCGTATGAATCACACTGCAGGAATGAGTACACATAAGCCTCTGTCTCCATTGCTAGATCACAAGCTCCCGGTCTTCTTCATCTCTGGCTCCCCAGAGCCCAGCACAGGGCCCTTTGGCTCCTAGCACAGGGCCTGCCTGGGCGCAGTAGATGCTCAATATGCAGTCGTTGGATCACTTTAAAATTACTCCCAGGATGGGGTGTGTGTGGTGTGTGTGCATGTGTATGTGTATTTCTGCTGTAAACTCAGAGTGAAAAGTGATGAAGTGATATGGATTCCACTTGATGGCCTGTTTCATAAAGTAGGCCTCTTTTTAATGTAAAAACCCCTGTGAATGAACTGACACATGTCAGCTGAAGCACACATGCCAAGGCTCTGTCTTGGCAGTCTGCTTTGGGGAGCCCACCTCTCTTTGAACGCAAGCGTCTGATTCATAAGCACTTGCCCTGCTCCGTTGCCCTAGTGCAGATCACATTTATCTGTTTGACTTATGCAGGACTACTGTGTATACATCTCCCATACAGGATCTCATTATACCAAGGCAGAAAATGGTTTAATGCACATTTCGTGCTTTTGACACCTAAATAATCCAGTTATCATCTTGACACGGAAATTGGAATGTCTTTGTTCTAGTGGCCTGATATACTCAAGTTAGAATACATATATCAGTGATTTCAAAACACGATGTGTTCTACAAATATCAAACCTTCTTGATTGTGTTTCAACAATGCAGTCAAGACAGTTCATTATACAGGGATACGAAAATAAATTCTTTTTTTCCTCTTTCCTTTTCTTCAGTTGACTAAGGAAGCACCAATAAAAAGGCCAGGTGCTCGGATGGCTAATGTTTTCATGGACAGAACACATACTCAGCACACAGACTTGCTGTCATTTATTATTGTTTTCCTTGGATGTTAGTAAAGCCATAGGATACTTTTAAATGTGTCTTCCTGTTCTTCTACTTGCTTAAATCATACTTAATATTGAGATATCTTAGAAAAGCATCCTATCTCAATAACAGCTGATTTTTTTGAGATGTTATTTGCAAGGTGTCATACTAGATGCTTTAAAGATACCATCTCCCTATAATCCTCACCAGCTCTACATGGTAAGTATGATTTTTTTCTCTTCTGTGTACAGATGCAGAAATCGAAGGAAAGAAGTCGCTTTCTACCACTAGCAGAGTGGAAATGAGATCTTTTATCTCTCTGACCCAAGTCTGGCTTGAGACTCCGCACTATACTGCCTCAGCCTTTTGAGGTAACACACAATCCCCTGTCTCTTCTGACTTCAGTCTGAAGTTAGACTTCGAATGGCAAGTCTGCAATCATTTCCAGCATGAATCGGGAACTCCGTATGTGTCGATGAGTGACTAATGTAGGGCTAATCACTGACTGTAGGTCCGCAGGGGAAGATTCAGAAATAGCAGAGATACGAATATTTTTGCACCTGTATAACAATAGCATCAACAATGGTAATAAAGATAATAACATTTAGTTCACTTGTGGAGAAAATATTATAAACTAATCTCGGTGCAGGCGATAAAATTAAGGCAATTGGTGGGTGTGAGGTAGCAGTTTCAATACACTCACTAGGCTGTATGCTATGGCCCAACAAAGATCCGTGAGACTTCCCAAGCCACATCCAAGGGGTAATGACAAATGTTGGATAAATCATTCCAAAGCTATTACAGAGAGACTCACTCTGCCATATGGAGAAAAGCGGTTAGGGAACAATTAACTTCAACAATGTATATTGCCCCTGGAAACAAACCCGGGTTAAGCCGCTACGACAAGGATGACTGCAGCCTCTATAAATTAGTCAGTAATAATGGGCATAGTTGGAAACCATAAAAACTTTGAAAAATAGAATAAATGCAAGCCATGAAATCACTTATAAAAGACCCAACAACAAATTCTAAGGTGGACACACCAAACACCTCTTTTCTACTTAATTTGTCATATTTATAGCTTGAGGCAAGCAAATGTTTGATGAGTGCGAAGGTTCTGGTGTCGTGAACCAAGATACGGTAATTGGCACTAAAATTACTGCAAGTGTTTAATACAAGAGGCCTTGTTTACGAAGTACAGAAGATGTAAAACAACTGAACACAAATGAAGACAATGCTTTCATGGCTGTGTGCTACCAACAGACATAAAGAAGCTGCTAAGGTTAGAAATCATTAACTAGCCCTCAAATGCAGGTAAAGAGTGGAATTGACACAGAGCTCAGTTAAGACTGTAAACTAGGTAAGTAAACACAAAATTTAAAAGAAAACGTTTACTGAGACAGGGCCACAGTCGCAAACCCACAATTTCTGGATAAGGGACCAACAGTTTGCTACAGGCTCAAACCCATAAAGTAAATGGGATCACGGGCAGGAGCAGACAGAGAGGCGAACAGCCAGAAGAGGAAGGCATGCGTGTTTTGAAGAGCAGCCCAGGTGTCTCTGCAGCTGGGGATTTAATAAAACATGTTTACGTTATAATTTAGGGACAGCTCAGAAAATTGTGCCATTGGATTTCTATTCCAACAATAAATTATCTTGAGAATTTGTACATAAATATGAAGATTCAGTCAATATAATGATTAGACACAACCTTCATAAGAATTTTTAATCGTTATTTTTAAGAGGATATCTAGCTTATCCAAATGCTTTCATATGTCTCATGTAACTTTACTTTTACAATAACTACAACTATTATTCTCAACACCATATAGCGGATGAGGAAATTGAAGCTTCAGAGCAGAGAAATAGTATGTCCAAGCCGACACAGGGTGTTGGTGGTAGAACCAGCATTAGAACATAAGGTTTCTGACTCTACAGCTTTTTCTTCTCATGTAATCAGCTCTTCAAGTTTAAAAGTGATCTGAAATGTAAAATACCAGTTGATTATAAGAAAAACATGTATCCAAGTTGGGAGATATATTTAAATCCTATTAAACTAACTGAAAAATTCATGAGCAATACATGGATAATTTGTTTCTTATTAAAACATTAAACTTGTAGAGAATATTTAGCTGTTCAAATGTCAAGTAACAGGATAGCTATAGTAAGTTAATTAGGTACCAATTCATTGCTAAAGATACTTAATTGACATTTAATAAGCATATTAAATACCAATTAACCAACTATATTTAGTGCTAACTTTATTTAGTCAAAGCTGTTTTGTTAATTGCTTGCTCAGTGCTTTAGTATCTATGGTCAATAGATTATAACCCAATTAAATATATACATTAATGTGTTTGCATATATGTCTCCCCACTGGGGACTGTTGCCCAGATGCCCATGTGTGGGCTTAACCATCATCACCCAGCTCGGTGAAGAGGATATCGACCAGCAAGCTACTCCAGCTCATGGAAGATCCTCTACAGAGAAAAAAAGTCAGCCACTGTGTGATGGCAAATATGCAGCACTCTCCTGTCACTGCCAAACTCAGAAACATGGAGGAATTAACAGGTTCTGGTGACAAGGGCCACAGGGCTCTTTGGGGCAGAGCTCACAGCCCCTTTGAGACCTCTACAGAGGGAATTTCTTGATTCAGAAGCCACAGCCACGATGTTTCATAAATACCACTTTTATTACCATCTACAGGAGGGAAGAACATACTGATTGTGATAATTGTCTCCAGGATCTCATGACTTTCTCGGGCTCAAGAGATCTTGGCTAGCATTCTTTGGGACTATTTGCTGAATAACATTGCCAGTCACATGCTGTGGGACTCTTATTATGTATTCTGGTCACAATGCATTCCTGCAGACATGACGCTTGCAGCACAATAGAGAAGAGACACGTGAAAAGAGATCAGGGACCAGAGCACATTAACCTTGGCCACTCTTCCTGACCCCATGAAGGCATTTAATGTGTCTGCAGGTCCCGATGTTGGGAATCCTTCCCAAAGTTTGAATACGCAGAAGTGCTGAACAGTGGTGTGAATCTGTTACTCAGAGGGTTGAAGGACAAGGCTGGTGGTCACTCAGACTACTCCTGCAGGCAAGATGCACCCAAATGAGCCTAGTTTCAATACAGTGAGACCACATAATAAACACTTGCTACACGAAGGTCAATTAACATTGAGGAAGTCAATCTAATGTTGAAGTTTGGAGAGTGCTTTCCATTATTAAAATAATCAAGTTGTTGCACCCAATGTGATCACTGAGGCTGAGCAGCGTCAAAGTCCAGGGGCATGAACATTTCATTGCGAGGTCTACGTGATCACATTTGCTCTGCAATTCAGAAAAGTCAGCCTCTTGGACAGTGAGTTGAGCCATTAGTTTTGGGAGTTCCCAGTTTATGGGCAGAACTTTTCCAAGGGCAGTCTGAAATTCAAAGTCCAGGGAAAGCTGAGTCAGGAACTGACAGCCTTATAGCTCTGGGAGACAGGAATCAGTGGACAGGAATAGTCAAAATTATTCCAGGAACACCGTTCTTAGGGTCTTAGATGGATGAAAACCCTGCAGCTTTTGTCTGAGATTGTCTTAAAGTACTGCTGCCCCATCTCTGTAGGCATAACCAAAAGAAATTCCCTAGAACAACTATAATTCAAACATGGTAAGGCTGGAGTAATAAAAATAGATTTTGGTGAGACAGTATTTCTAGGTGACAGACTACAGTAACGCACGTAAAATAAGAATAGTAATAATTTCAAGTACAAACAATTATACATATGCTAGGTGTGATTATAAAATGAAATGTGTGGCTTTAACAAAGATCATGAATGTATTAATTAGATACTAAGTTGAGGGCGTGCCTAGTCGTGGTGACCTGAGTTGACCTGTTCTGTCATTTTTTTCACACTTGAACAATGGTCTTGAGTATTTCTCGTCAGAGGTTATTAGCAGGACTGCATCTGTGTGTGGCAGGGGTGGTCTCCCTCCTTCAGTAACTGCTTTGGGCTCTGATGAGAATCTTCCCATCATCTTGAGACTTGGCAGCGTATTAATATGTAACACTGTTTAAACTGTCCCAGGGCGGTGTCAAGTAATGCAATTTACCTCATTTGGCTTTTGCATCGAATTTTCCATTGGAAAGACTTGTGCACTTTGCATGTTTTCAGTTAATGAAGGATTGTAGTGTGCCTGTGAGCTTTGTTGGAGGAGGCCATGAAATGGGGGAGAAAATTAGTATCCAGAGGGAGATAATTGCTGCCCTGAATAAGTCTGAACAATGAGAGAAAGGAATAAAGAGATAGTACGTGAAATTTAAATTCTTCAATATGAGCTGCTCTTGGGTAAGCAAAACACTCAAGCTAAGGTTAGTAATGAATTAGTTAACACAACAGAAGAAGAGAGTCTGACTCGGCAGACTGAGCTAGCATTTCAATTTTCAGCTCAGTTGGCAGTAGAAGTGAGGCTGACGAGGGGGCTTGGCATAAAGCATGAATTCCAGGATATTGTATTATGGCCTTCTAGGGGCTGGGGAAGCCACACTGACATACAGATTTGAGGTTCAGAATCTAGTTATGGTGTTTAAAGAAAAAAAAAAAGAAAGAGCTAAGTTGGAAGGTAAGGATAATGCAGGAAATTCAAGATAGTGAATTAAATGGATGCTCTTCTGATTGAAGAGAAATGGACAAAATGGGATTCCATATTTAGTCCTAAGAGTAGGTGATTAAGAAGCAATCTGAATGAAATATTGGACTCGATATGTCTTATAAATTTTTGGTTGAGGATCAATTTGAGTTTATTAGGTAGATCAGAACAAAAGGACATAAATGCAAATCAAGAGGGAATGTATGCAAAAGAAACTTAAGTAGATATTTTATGAAGAAAGTGATGACATTTAGGATGAATTTGATAAGTATATGGATTTCAGTAAATTAAGAAGAGTATAATTGGTTAAATATATGTGAAAAGAAACTCCCTGAATGTCAATGGGTCTCTATGTTGCTTTAGGAAAGAAAATAGTGATTTTACTTTAAACTGCAGAATCTAAAGCTAAATTTGTCACCTCCAGGCAAGTACCCAAGAGACACCATCTCCACATACACTTGTGGAGGGTGGGGGAGCAGTAGAGAAACACCTTCTGTTTCATGACCTCCAACCCCTACCATGCAGGGTGGTCTGTGGTCCAGCAACATCACCTGGGAGCTTGATGGAAATGTAGAATCTTGGGCTCCACTCTGGGCCTATAGAATCAGAACCTGCATTTAACAATATCCCTGGGGCCGGCCTGGTGGCACAGCAGTTAAGTTCGCACGTTCTGCTTCTCGGCAGCCCAGGGTTTGCCGGTTTGGATCCCGGGTGTGGACATGGCACTGCTTGGCAAAACCCATGCTGTGGTAGGCAGCCCACATGTACAGTAGAGGAAGATGGGCATGGATGTTAGCTCAGGACCAGTCTTCCTCAGCAAAAAGAGGAGGATTGGCAGTAGTTAGCTCAGGGCTAATCTTCCTCAAATAAAAAAAAAAATATCCCCTCGTGATTCATGTGTACCTTAATGTTTGAAAAGCACAGGTGTAGGGCTACCAACCACAGCTCTACCTTTGCTTAAGGTGAGATTTAAACTGGCTTGGATATGAGTCTTGGCTCTCCCACTTACTATGCAACCTTGGCTAAGGGATTTCATCTCTGAATCTCACTCTCCTCATGTGTAAAATGGAAATGATGACAATAGTCACTACCTACCTTGAAGAGTTCTATTAGTGTGAAATAAATTAGTGTTGCCATTCAAAGCCCAGTCTCTGAAACCAGACAATCTGGCTCAAATATTGGTTCTGTCATTCACTAGCTACATAACTTTGAGGTAAGTCATTTAACTTCACTGGGCCATGGTTTTCTCATCTGTAAAGAGAAAGTAATAATAGTACCCATATTATACAGTTGTTTTAGGATCCAATGATGTAACAGATGTAAACCTATTAAAACGTTCCTGACATTAAGATGCACTATACATGTTGGCAAGTATTATTGTTACAAATGCAGTGCCAGGCAGACAATAGGTTTTCAATAAATGTTAGCTACTCTCAGTAGTCTTCTCGCATCCAAAATGACTTCTTGTTATAGAAGCGGTTGGATTAAGGAAGACAGAGAACAACAAATTCAAGATTTAAGTAATTATAAGTTTGTGGCAGTATTTGCCTTTAATTTCGAATAGAATAACATGGTTTTGGGCAAAATGTACCACAAAAGTATTGTAGGCTTACTTGCCTATACAAACAAGTTGGAAAACAGGGCAAGTTAATTCGCCCAACTCAGTTTTTAAAAAATGAACAAACAACCTTCCGCAGAAAACAAACAATGGGGTTTCCCCCCACTGGCTCTTCCCCCCATTGGTTTGGATTAACTTCTTTTTGTCTACGTAAACTGAATTTCCCTAATTCAAACTACATTTCTTTAAGGTTGCATCTCTCTGTCTATGCAGGCACGAAGAGAACAATTGAGATGGTAGGGGAGGGTAGGAGTGGGACTAACTCCGTTTCTCTTTCTTTCCCTTTAGCCTCTCCTGACCTCCCTCCAAGAATCTCAGTTCACACCCACTCCCTCTAGCTAGTTTCTTGAAACCTCTTCATGGAAGTCTGGCCGCCCCCTCCTTCCCTGTGACCTGGTTTCTGGCTCTGGGTCTCCCTGTGACCTCAGCTCAACCCCTTTCACTTCTCACAGTGTCATTTCTGAGCCCTTAGGTCACAGAGGATGATAGCTTCCAATTCCACTGCCTTTTACCAGCCTGTGCAACCCAGAAATAATTTGCCTGAAACCCATTCTTGAAGAGAGAAGCCTGGTCAGACAAGTGAAGGATTGTATTGTATTTCGTTCTTGTAAACCAGTGCCGGCGGCGGCAACATCTGTTTGTAGCAACAAGATTGGGAAGTTGTTTTGTGCTCCTTTGTTGAGTGTTCTGGTTCTTTCCCCGGTGCATTGTCTTCCCCTGAGGGGTCACCTCGCAGAGTTTTCTCGGCAGTCTGGTCTTGATGCTAAGAAACTCATAACTAATTACCATGACTTCAATTCTTAACTTGACCAGCTGTGTTGAAGAAAGGAAAACTTGGTCCCCCAGTGCTGCAGGATCTATAATTCATCCTCTATAAAAAAAAAAGTCAATATTGGAGCAAAAATGACATTTAAAAATCATAAAATAAGTAGCCTGGTATTTACCTAAGAGGTTCTTTTCCTCTCTTCGTTATATACCATGTACTGTGTTGTTTGTTTTCTTTGGGGCACTGTGTGTGCCCGTGTGACAGCGAGAGGGCTCTCCTGCTTCCAATGACTTCTGGGTAAGGGAGAAAACAAGACCACTGAGAAAAGATAATGGGCCCGCGCAGGAAGAACCTCTGCAGACACTCTCTTTGCAGTGTTGATCTGGTGAAACAGGTTAACTTTAAGGACGGAACTATGCAATTTAGCTTTTTCTTGATTCTAAAATTGCGCTGTAAATTTTTATAGCTTTACAGATTAAAGAAAGATTAAAACCACAAAGCACATGTTAATTACAAACGGCTCACCAGTGGCAAATAGACTTGTATCCCTCATCAAGGTGGAGCGAACACTTGTCCCAACACAACAGTGGCCCCATCAGAAGACAGCCACCAGCCTGATTACGGGGAGGCAGGAGCGGTGGTCCCTCTGCGCCAGGCAGACTCTGCGTCAGAGCCTCCAGCAGCGTCCACAGGACTCCTCCAGGCCGCTTTGCAAGAAGCCAGATTGATTCCCCTGCGCCGCTCAGAGTGGGGAAAATATTTTTAAAGTCATGACTTCCCCAGTAGGCTCAGGCAGCTCAGAAACAAAGGAGGCAGAAACCTTCCCCAGGTCCTAGTGGTTGGGCCTAGCAGGCATTGGCAAAGAGGCCTGTTGGCCTTCTATGTTCATCAGTGAGCTGGAAGGGAAATGGTCTGAATGTGGAGACGTAAGTCAGTGACTCTAAACTAATTTGTTAGGAGAACCCTGGGGAAGGAGGAGAAACCTGGATAGATTTAACTGTTGGGCTCTTGCACAGATGTAGAGAATTTAATATAATTTCCTTTTGTTCACCAAGAATTTGTTGAGCATTATGCTAAGCAAGTAGCAGACCACATGTAACTGTGCTAAAAGCAAGATAGGATGGGTAGAGAAAATAGTACACTCGTTCATGTACTCTTAAAACTTTCTGGTCATTTACTATGAATAAATTTAGGAGGGTGTACACTCCTGTGTGTGTGTAAGTCTGTAGAACGTGTGTGCCTTTGTGCGTAGTCCATTGCTAAGCAAAAAAGTGTAATAGCAAAAGTCCAGGCCCTATAGCCATGATGGATTACTTAATAGCATGACATGGGAAGTAATCAAACGATAGTTCTCATTGTGTTCACTCAATTGCTGGAATGATCAAATGAAAGGGGAAATTGTGGAACCCCCCCCCCCAAAATTCATATTTTCAACTCTATCATATTAACTTGGAACATTTTGTTAGAAGATAGATGATATATGCACAACCTTATAAATCTTAAACATTGACCGGAAACATTGGCCTCACAGAGGGTAGCCATGAGACATACACGAGACAGTATTTATTAAATACTTAGCACAGCGCCTCTCTCAATAAAGCTGAAACTCCCCACACAGCTCACTCAGGAAACACTCTTCAAGTGCAGGAGTCTGAGCGAAAAAAACTATTAGAACAAGCATCACTTTTCTTTCTGCACTCATTTGAAGGTAAACTATAGTCATCACCAAAGATGAAAAATGTATTAAAGAAAAACCAAAATTGAAAATATTCTATTTATGAATCTTTTATTTATTATTTGTGTTTATTATTTCTGAAGCCACAAAATCTAGATCTAGTTCATCAGACTCCATTTTTCTCCAAAACCTAATACTTGTAGTTAAAATTTATTGTGTGCTTATGAAATGTCCAGTAGTGGGCTAAGCATTATATTAACTAATCCTCACATAACCTTCTGAGGAAGGTTCTACTCCATCCTCACTTTGCAGATGCTGAAACTGAGGCTAAGTTACACCCCCAGGGTCACACAGCTAGTCAATGGCAGAGTCCAGATTCTAACGCCAACTCAAGACTGTGAGTTCTTAACCACTAAGCCCACTGGCTTTGGAAACATACTTTGAGAATGATTGCCCTTAGAATTAATTAGAAGTAAATTAATTCTAAGAGAAGGGAAAATTTTTTCAGGTAACATTCACGCTGAAAGTTATTGGTTTTCTGGCCAAAATCCAGGGTGATCCCTTATTTGCCAATGTCCATTGAGCTAGGCATTTTTATTGTTGCATATCTTATTTCACTTTGGCCTCACAACAACCCTCTGAAGGAATTAATACCTTCATTTTGTCAATGCAGAAATTGTCCAAATTATTTACCAATGTTACATAGCCAGTAAATGGTAGAGCCAGAACTTGCTTCTTGGCCAATCTGAAGATAATGCCTTATGTGACTCCACCAAGAGCAGTTGTGGGAGAGGAAAAATGTTGATCCTGTTGATGGTCAAGAGTTGGAATTGGCAAAGTTCAATGATGCACTTGGAGAAGACTACACCTTCTTACCTTCTGGTAATGAATGGATCCCTGCAGTAACTAATAGGAACACAACTCAGCAGAGTAAAAGAAGTTCAAATGACAGGCTCTGTGCTGAAAAAAGTAGGACTCAGAGCAATCATGGTGAAGGGCACTGAGGGTGCTCTGCACTTAGCACATGAAGTGAACATAGATCACCAGAGTGTCAATTAGCAGTAGCAGAAGAACGATTGACCAAGAACCAGAACCAGAAGAGATGTTTCTACACGTTAGTCGTGTGGTCCTGAGACCAGCAGCTTCTGCATCAGCTGAGAGCTTATTAAAAATGCCAAAACTCAGGTCCCACTGCAGACCTATTGAATCAGAAACTCAGGAGTGGGGCCCATCTCTCTGTGTGTCAATATGTCCTCGAGATGCATGTTTCAGTTGAGAACCACTGCCTTATCCATTTCTAGCTACATTTGCAAGGAGACCTATGTAGTTAACACTGGAATTGCATTGTAGCTATAGCTGCATGTTAAATATGGCTGATTGGTGCAAATGCATATGTACATATACATTCATTTACATGAACCTTTGACAGTTGAACAAATCAGAGATAGTATGTTCCATGATGGAAGTCCCATCATTCTCCAGTCCTAAGAAACATAGTAAATTGTTAACACTCAAACCGATATCACAATATTGTAATTCCCAGAGGAGCCACGTGTTAAGCAGGACCTCACTGAGAGCCTTATCAGAGTAGGACATGATCCTGACTGAGAATGCTTCAGACACACGGAAGACAGAAGGAGCTTGCCCTGTGATTTGGGTTCAGGGTGGCATTGTGGGTAATAAGATGCCACCTGGTGTCTATTGCAAAGGCCTGCAGGGGCAGCTGTCTGCTCTCCACAGTTCCCGTGGGGTAGGAGGAAGTGCAGGTTACAGACCACCAGCTTTGTCTGAAGCATTTTGCTTTAGAAGTTTGCCTTTTCTGATAATCTAGCCCAACTTCTCTGTCACCTATCCACCTGCATTCATTCTTTCATTTATTCATGTCCTATTTTCTGCTCATTGACACATATAGTTTGGAGGATCTCTCCAGATAATGATATCTATCAGGTCAAAAACTTACAACTTATCATCATCTCACTTGTCTTCAGTTGTCTTCCCCAAGTGTTGTAATATGTTAACTAGGACATCAGTTCCTCTCTGGGAGTGGACTCCACCTTTGCTTGGATATCTTCCATTTGTTCCTCCAGATACACTTTCCAGTCTTCTCTGCCTGCTCACTGCCCCAGTAGGCTGACGGTGGGACCACATCGATGATTCTGTACCCAAGACTTCCAATTCACTTCAGCTAATGGAAAGAAGGAGAAAATAAGGTCAGGCTCTCTCCCTGCAATTTTGCCTCAAATCAGTTTTCTCCTTTGATCAAAGGTTACTCCTCCTCTCAAGGGGGTCTGGTCTACACTTCCAGGTTCCGGTAGCCATTCCCTCTGCTGATCCCTTGGAGCTTTAGGGTGGCAACAGCCAGTCTGTGGTTAGCCCTAGCTTCCTGCGCTCTCCCTCAAGTACCTCCTACACAGGTGGTCCCCAACTTTGCTGCCCATTAGAATCCCTATGAGTTCTTTAAAATACCAATTTATGGGCTTCACCTAAAAGCAATTAAATTAAAATTTCTAGAGTGACTGAGGAGGCACTGAACTAGATAGCAGGGGGTCCAAATGGAAGAGGTTTCTGTTCTCATGAAACTTCGAGTCTTGGGGAAGACAGACATTGATAAAATAAACACAGATTGTCACAAAGTGCAACAAAATGAAAGACCAGGGACAATAATTTTTAAGAGCTCTCCAGGTGATTCTTATGTCAGCCAAGGTTGAAAATCACTGTCCTTACCCACACCTGTATAAACTTTGCTGAAATTATCTTATTTTGAGGGTTCCATCTTTTTCCTGACCCATACATCCCTTTACCTCTCTGTCTTACACTCATCTGGGGGAGAGTAGGGAAGAATTGTTTAGCTAACTCTTCTTTTAATCCTAAAGCTTTGTTTCCAAAAAGTGGTAAAAGACACACTGTCATATATTTCAAAATGAAAAACATGCACCTGTGTGCTGAGCCAGTGTCTGTGGGACAGCAAAACTGGCTCTCTCTTGAATTCAATACTTCCACTGGATTTGACATCATTCTACTTGGAAAGGAGACTGAGAGTGCATTCATGGGGCTCTTGGATCCCACTCTCTAATCAATTTATTTTTATTCTTTCTTCTTGATTGATCTATGTATTTATGGCTATAAAGTTTCTTCTCAGCATTGCTGTGCTGTATCCCTTAGATTCTGATCTGTAAGGCTTTCATTATCAATGTTTTCTAACTTGAGTTTTCATTTCCTCCTTAATCCAAGAGCTATTAAAGAGCGAGTTTTAAACTTTCTAGTGTAAGTTTTGCGTTTGTTTATTTTTAAGTGCTAGCTTTGTATTGCTGTCCTTCTTAACTTTTGTCCAATTGAGAAACCCTTCATGTCTCCTATTTTAGTGTTTCCATCTTTTTCTCCTTTACTTTGTGTTATTTCCGCTTTATGAATACTGTGTGATGCAGTGAACAGCTATCATGACTGTGATATTGTCATTATGCATTAGTGCATCCTTTAGCATTATCAAACCCCTTCTTTGACTCAACTAATGCCTTTTGCCCTTCATTCTACCTTGACTGATGTTAACATCTCAATGCCTGCTTTCTTATTGTTTTAGTTTGCATATATTTTTGCCCATTAGTTTATTTTCAACCTTTCTGAGTCACTTTATTTTAGAATTGTTTCTTGTCCCGAGTTAGGTTTTTCTTTGTGAGTTAAGCCGGAAATGTTTTTTTTTTTTTTTAGTGGGAGAGTTAAGTTCCTTTATATTGATTGATGTGGCCATCTTAGTTCCGTCATACTATTTTATGTTTTGTTTATGGTTTCTCAAAGTTTCGTTGTTTGGGTTTTCGTCTTTGGAGACTCCAATTTCGTGAATTTCAGATTGCCCTTTGTCTTCCATATCTATCTTTTTCTCTTTATTCCGTTTAAACTCCCATTCTGTTTCCATTTATTTTGTTAGCCTTTCTCCCTTCTATTTTCTCTCTTCCTTACTGTGTGTTCAGTCGTGTTAATTCTTTATGCTCCTTCCAAGTTTGCCTTCATTTTTGTGACGTTTTGCTTTTTCTTCTACATCTTTCTTGCTAGCTCATACTTCATCTCCCTATCACATCCTCCCTGGTTTTTCACATTTTTATTTTGGGGTCTTCCTTCATAAGGGCAATTATTTCATTTTTTAAAAGTTGTGGCAAAATGAACAAAATTAGTTATAACTTTTATGTACTCTATAGTAATAGATTTTGGATAGGTCTTCTTTCTATCGCTACTTGTTTCTCCTGTTTTCTTTCAATATTTTTATATCAATGTTGTGCTCATTTATTTTTATTGCTCATTATTTAATGAGTTAGGTTGCCCTGGACCAAGTCTATTAAGAAGTTTCCTGTAGATGAGAGATGAGTCAAGGTAATCCTCCAGTTGGCAGGTTTTATAAACCAAAGGTTTTTCTTCTCTACTGAGACAGAAATGGAGATTTCTTGCCAATATGTCATGTCTCTGTGAATCTTTGCACAGTCCCAACTCTTCTGCTTCTCTGAACCAAACCAGATCCAGAAAGAAGAAACAGATTTACTTTCTGGGAAGAAGCCTCTTGCCATAGAGCAATATTTTCTTTCTGGCACTTTCAGAGACCTGTCATTGGGACTTCTTTCTAGTCTCCACGTTTCTTTTCTTTGCTTTCTTCTGCATGGCTTCTGTTATATCTCAGCTCCTTTCAATAGCTCTTCCATATATTTTGGAGTCCAGAGACTGCATCTATATTCTAGTTTCACCAAAAAAAAGGAGAGAGATAATTGAATTAATTTCCTTTCTCCATGTTGCTGAGAAGGTGATTTCCAACAAGGAATGGGAAAATGTTGATTTATGCATCCATATCCGTATTCATATCCATGTCAGGAGTTCTGAGGGCTACCAGATGAATGGAACAATTCAAGTCAACAAGAAATTGTTGATTTATTGACAAAATTGACCAGTTATTTAGCAACATGTAGACAAGGACAAACCAGATACTCACAGCCTTCTTTTCTCACCTCTCTTCCCAGGCAATCTCATCCACCCCATGGTTTTAAATACCATCTTTGTGCCAATGTCCCCAAATTTTTACTTCCTCCCCAGCTCTATATAGCAAACTGTCAACGTGACATCTTCCCTTGGTATTCAAGATGTCTCAAACCCAACCGCCCCAAATTCAGCTCCTTATCTCCAGCCCCAAAATCTGTTCCTCTCCAAATCTTAACCAACATCTCTAAAGGACCTCTCTATAAAACAAAGCACTCAAGGCAGAAATCCAAGAGTTATTCTGACACAACCAGCTTGCACTCCACACATTTAATCTAACACTGAAGACCCTTATGGTTATCTCCAAAATATCTCTTGAGTCAATACACTTGTCCCCAAGTCTACCACCTCCCCTGCAGCTTAAGACTCCTTTAAAAACCTTTTAACTGGTCTCCTTGATTCTACACTCTACTCCTTCCAACCCATCCTCTAGAAAGATCTTTTTCAAATTTTAAATATAATCATTCACTCTTTTGCTTAAATAGTGTCAATAGCTTTCATTTGTTCATGCAATAAAATATAAATTCCAAACATAGTATACAAAATCCCCTTGACCATTTCTCCAACCTCACCTCATGTCTACCATTCTGCACCAGCAACCCTGGCCTTCATTGAGTTCCCCATGGAGATAGCTCATTCCTCCTCAAATCCTCTGTATGCAGTTTCCTCTACCTGGTGCATTATTCCCACACTCCCAATTTTTTCTTCTCTAGCCCCTGCTCTATTTTCAGGTTTCAGCTTAAAATTGCTTCCTTGGTGAGTTCTTGGCTCTGCCTTCTAAATAAGGTCAATCACACAAGTTCTTTTCTCTCATAGCACCTTATTCTTTCCTCTCTTTGCACTTACCCCTATTATAAGTACAAATCCTGTGTGATTATTTTATCAATGCCTGTCTTCCTCAGAACTGTAGGTTTCATAACCGTCTGGACTGCCCAGGTTGTAGCTCAGTGCCTGCATGTACTAGATTTTCAACACATATTTTTAGAATGAAAGAAACTACTTAAACCCGGGCATTGGCATTGTTCGTGAAAAGTGGCTTATTTTAAATGAATGTCTGCAAGTCTTGTTGTATTTAAAGAAGTTGTTTTTCTTTAAACAGAAGTAAATTATTTCAGAAGTTATAAGCATAAAGTATATATCTGGCTTTGAGTGCTCCCTGAATAGTCAGGCCTTGGGAAGTTTGGAACCATAGGCCTAAGATCCCTGACACTTATACCTGAGGCACGGAGGAACCCGCTGAGAAATCTTATGGCCAGCATCTCCATTAATGGCAGCTGTGCTACATTGGGAGGCAATGATAAGACTCTCCCACTAAGAAGAGTGGTGCTAGAGCAGAATGGCAGAGGCACAAGAAGCGTTCTCATCCGTAGCCCTGGTGCAGAGGCTAAAGCTATGGTCTGTGGGTGAGAGGGGCAGACGCTGGGGGACACTGACGAGATAGTGGGAACAGAGACACTTCCTTCCTGACCAAGACCCAAAGAAAACTAGGGGGGCCTTAGGGGCTCCTCCAGTCCCACAAAAGACTGGAGACCTTTGACACTGTTCATAAGATGCTCCTATAGGAAAGTGCGTAAAAAGTAACCCCAACATCATTCTTCTCAGGAACTAAGACATTCTGGAACTTCTGAGGGTCATTTGGGAATTTGACAAGAGGTATTGGTTCCAGCTGTTAGATACTGGGCTATTTTGGCATGTTAAATTTCAGGCAGGACATCAAAATAAAGATGTCCTGGAAGCAAGAGAAGAAATGGAACTAGAAAAAGAATGAGGAGTCGGAGTAAGAAAGACAAGTAAGGGACTCGCTCTGAAGCGGGTTGAAGGTGAACACCGTGAGGACGAATGGGCCTTCCTGGTGATAGCTGCTCCATTAAGACATTTGAGAAACACTGTCCGGGCTGTTTGTGTTTCCTCAAAATAAGAAAAAAAGAGAGAAAGTAAAGCTGCTCCAGGAAAGAATTAAAATGCATTCTAACCAGTAAAAATATGAGCAGGAAATTCTCCAAAGGAACATTTCCAAATGAACAGGCAGGATTGAATTCCCCTCACTGATTCTCAGTTTTGAACTTTTTAAGTGCTGAACCCCAAACAAGCATCAAGGTGGCTTTTCTCTTTATTAAGTGGAGAAATAAGAAAGCATAATGTTTATAAAAATGCTACTCAGTAACCTGCTTTTTTCATTTTAAATAATATTGTAGTATTTCAAAAGCACACGGATTACTCTCCCTTCTGTGACCTTACACAAAGCCAACTCTATTCCTGGCATTGCATTCAACTAAATTCCATTGTTTCATATTCATAAAACTGCGTGCTAGTGTTTTGAACCAGAAAGTACAGAAATTGAATAGCAACAGAGACTGAGTGTTCATGTGTAGCTAAGTTTAGTGCATGAAGAGTGATGCTCAGATTCATTCATGTGTCCCTGAGATATTCATGGAGCACATACTCCATGCTAGGCACTTCCCTAAGAACTGGGGCCACGACACAAACAAACTGGGCTACGTTTCTGCACTAGGCTCCTGCTCCCTAGAGCTTAGACTCACGGGGAAGACAGATTAAGCAAGGAAACAAACAACCCAGGTACTTTGAGTAACAACACATGCTCCAAGAACCCAAAACAGGGTGATATAATGAAGACTGCACTGGGTGGGGCACTGTGTCTGATGAGGCAGTGAGAAGGGCCCACCAGGGGAGGAGGTTTTGGAGCTGTGAATTGAATTATACAAAGGATCCAACCCTTCTAGGAGCCAGAGAAAATAATTTTTTTTTTTTTGCCTGAGGAAGATTAGCCCTGAGCTAACATCTGTGCCAATATTCCTCTATTGTTTTATATGTGGGACACCATCACGGTGTGGCAGGTGAGTGGAGTAGATCTGTGCCCAGGATCTGAACCCATGAACCTGGGCTGCCAAAGTGCAGCATGTGGAACTTTAACCACTCAGTCATGCGGCCAGGCCCAGAGAAAATAATTTTAAGCAGACAGAACAGCAAATGCAAAGGCCTGAGGCAAAAATGAACTTCCTCACTTGAGGAACAGAAAGGAGGCTCGTGGGGAACACAGTGTGTTCTAGGCCAGAGTCTGGAGGGGTCTTCAGGTCACAGCAAGGAGTTTGGATTCCAAAGGGCTCCCAGAGTCACCCTTGTTAACAAGGCCCCACCTGGGTTACCGGGCCACCTCAAATGGGTTACTCCGAATCCAGCGGAGAGCAGACATGCTCCTGCATGTGGGTTAGCCCAGGTTAGCCACCTGCCCCTCCAGACCTGATGAAGATCAATGACGCCTCCCCAGGCCCACCATCATGGAGGAAGGAAGTGGAGGGTGTAGCCTTGCTCCACTCCTCCTGGTGACCCAGACCTTCCCAAGCATCCAGTCACAGCAGGCAGGCCCCAACAGGGCCTCCTGACCTTCTCTCCCCCATCCAGCTCTAGGCCCTCCTGAGTCCCCACCCCTTGGTATCCTACACACGCTCTGAATGAGAGGACTGATAGGCCCACTCCTAGGAGAGCTCCCAGAAAGATGTCACTGCCCCACCCTGGCTACTTTTTAACATTCATGTATTCACCCCACAAACATTCACTGAACAATGATAAAATGTAATGGCCCTATGCTAGGTGTTTTCTGCTGTGCCCCCTTCCCTGAAAAAAACAAAAATAAAAACTAGAAGTACTCTCAGATTTTATCTCCATTTTACAGTCACCCATTATGCAGACCTCCTCACCTCTCACTCACACTAGAAGAATGATACACCTGGCTCCAGCTCCTTCTTCTTGCAGTTGTCTTATATCCTATCACAGAATGATAATAACGTGTTTTTATTTGGGACAGCGTAGTATAGCCACGTAATTAAGGGCATGGGCTTGACACCAGGCCAATCTTGTTTCCAATTCTACTTCCGCTACTTACTGCTGTGTGATGTTGGACAAGAACCTTCAGAGGTATAAGGAAGAAATGACGTATGATAAACTCTACGTGTAAAGCTCCCGCCACAGTGCCAAGCCCTGTAAGCACTTGATAAAAGGTCGTTTCTATTTTTCTTATGTTATAATCCCCAAGGTTTGTGAACAGAGTCTGGCTTTTCTTTGCACCGTGTTCATCCTCCAGTTATTATACATACAGTGCCTAGAAAAGTGTTCCGCCCTGAGGAGTCCATCCTGAATGCTCCATGCTAACCAACCAGAGAACAAACTGCACAGCAAAAGGGAAGTGAGGGAGGAGGTGAAGGTGAAACAGCAGAAGGAACGAATACCCATACCCTGCCAGGACTTCTTCTAAAAATGTTACAGCTTTCAATAAACTTACTCCTCACAACTCAAGAGGTAGGTAATATGATTCAGCCCATTTTTTCAGAAGAAGAACTAAAATACAGAGAGTTTGAAGAATTTGAACAAGGTCACCGTTGGTAAGTGGCAGAGCTGAGATTTGGACCCGGACAGGCTGGCTCCAAGATCACGGTCTTAATCACTATGCTAATCAGGAGCCAAACCCACACACAGAGCAAGATGCAAGGGTTCAGAGTCGGCAGTTTGACTTCTGCAGGGGTCAACATGAAAGTTTAAGATCATCTGAAAACTTTGCTAGACACAGGACTTCAGAAAGCAGACAGAAAGTTTCTCAACTGGAGTCAGAACGGATGGAAAGGAAAAGGCGAGGAAAGGAACCCCAGAGGCTGGGGTAATCTAATGCATGGGGTTAAGAGGAAGGAGCAGAGCTTTTACAAGTACATCAGAGAGCAAAAAAGAAATATCAAGGAGAAAGTGGTCCCATAAATAAATAAGGAAGGCAAAATAAATCAATGAAGATCTTTCAGTGGCTGAACTCTTCAACTAGTTTTCAGAAATTGAATTTTAAGGAGAAAAGCAAAGAGGTAGAAGCTGAGTAACACTTGATATGAGCTATCAAAGGAAGCAGCTGCAACTGTGAAGGAGGCACTGTTTACCTGAATCAGGCAATATGCCACTGAAGCAAACAGGTTAAATATCAATAAGGGAAATCAAATGCAGAAGGTAGAGATTGTCCAATTTTGCGGCCCAATGTATATGAACTAGTGTTGCCTCACTTCATCAGCCTTCCAACCCGGTCTCCATGGATACCCCCTTCCCATTTATTCATTCATGTATTATATATTTATTGACTAAGAATGATTAAACCCCCTTCTTTGCCCTTGAGGAGCTTGTGATCTTGTGGGAAAAGCTGATGTGTAAAGAAGTCAGAAATATGCAGTGTGAGAAGCCCTACAGTTGAGAAGCATACAGGGAGAATAGGAGTCGAGAAGAAGAGATGAGTGAACTCTGTCTGGAGCAGGAAGGAAAGACTTCGCCAAAGAGAGGGTCTTTGAATTGGGATGTAAAAATATGCCAGGGTCGAGTGGTGGAAGGAATAGTACATGCAAGAGCATGCCTTTTTTAGGAACATACAAGCAGCTAGGTATGTGTGGACGCAGGAGGCAGAGGGGAGGAAGTAGAAGGTATGGTTGGAAAGGTTGGTGGGGTCCATGACATGAAAAGTCCAGGCTCTATAGGCCATACTAAGGATTTTGAACTCCGTTAGTGGGTGACGGAGAGCAATGGAAGGATTTTAAATGGGAGAGTGGCTTGATCAGATTTTGTTTTAGAAAAATAATAGCAGTAGGAAGTGTTGGGTAAAATTAAAAACAAGGAAACCATTAAAGGCACTATTCCAAGAGTTCAGGGGAGATTTGAAGAAAGACTGACATGGCCACGGAGACAGAGAGAGAAAATATGATTTGAGACATATTTAGAAGATCATGTCAAATGCAGCAGAGAGGCACATTAAGACAAAGGCTGGAAGTCATCCACCGGGTTTGGCAATTAGGAGGTCGTTGGTGACCTTAGCCAGAGAGGTTACTGGGAATTGGTGCTAGAAGGGGTAGGGCAAGCAGAAGCCAGGTTGAGTGTATTGAGGATGAAAAAGAAATAAAATCTGAAGGCAGAAGTCTGACTGTGAAAGAAGGAAGAGAGAGCTGGGGCCATGGGGAGATTTACAGGAGAGGCTCAGCTGTGGCGCATGCTTTTAGTTATAGGTGGAGGGAAAGCAGATGAAGCTGTGTCCTAGACGGACAGGTTGCTAGAGCAGAAAGGGACAGGAGAAAGTGTGTGAGACTGAAGATGTGGGTATAGATGGGTTTCTCAGCTAGAAGAAACCCAGAGTGGAAGAAGTTTGTGCCCAGAAGTTTCTGCTTTTTCTGTAAAGTAAGAAGTGGTGGACAGATTATGGGAAGGCTCAGAATCAGCTTAGGTGACTGAGAAACTACTGACTACAAATGAATAAAAGGATTGTAGGGCTCTGTCAAGGACCCCGCTGACACTGTGGGACAAAATTTGCAATGGTACCACTTCTCATATTTGGGTAAATTTCCCGTAGGATATTCAACGACCTTCTGTTGTTTAAGCTCTGCAGCTCTCCCTCCCATCTTCCAGTTTTCTGGGAACTGCAGCTACCCCTGTCCCTGCCATTCATTTGGGGACATGAATTAATTCTATGGGGCACCCATGTTTATGTCACATGTCACAACTTTACAGGCCACAGTGGATTGGTCCTGGGGCAAGAACTTGATCCAGTCTTAGGGTATCAGAATACCTCCCTCAGGAATTTAAAACCAGGTCTAAAAGCTCCCATCTCAGCCTGTCATCTTTCAAACTGTTAATTCAGAAGTTGTTGGTGGTGGCCACTTCTTACCACAAGGACTGGAAAATGGAAAAAAAAAAAAAAAATTGCAGCAAGAGAGAAGAATGAAGCAGAAAGGGAAATGGAGGAGATGATGCAGAGGATGTTTCTTGACTTCCGTTAGTACTCCAGCCTCTGTTTCTAGGCACCCCTGCAGTTTTCTTATAGGAAATTTCTTCTAAAATGTTCTTAGTTTGGCTGAAGGATCTTTCTGTGACTTGCAACGTAAAGATTCCTAACTTTGGTAAAACGGTGGTGACGGCAGATTGTTAGATTTACCCAGATTTTGGAGCATTTGCAGTGCAACAGGCCAAGGGTAAGAGATAAAGAAATTAGTAGAAGGCAGGGCAAGAGAGATTGAGGGGATCCCCCAAGAGTCCAGGTTATATTTGAGCATGGGTCCTCAACCTTGGCCTGTGCATCAGAATCACCTGGGGAGGTTTTAACACCAGCGCTGCCCCCTCCCTCATGTCTCTGTGTTGCAGTTGGGTGAGAGAGATGATTCTAATGTGCATCTGGTAAAGCCAGGATGAGGCTAACAGACTTGGAAAGAAAGGGGGCCAAAGGCTTGATGGCCTTTGATAAGAGCAGATGTTGAGGGAATACAGGAGGAGGTGAGCTGAACGGGCAGAGGGCTGAAGATTGGAGGCTGGAATTTCAGAAAAGGATCTGTCTTGGGTAGGTTAGTGATAGGAGTGGAGTAGAAAGCTGCCAGAGAAGCGGATTAGGAAGCTAGGGCACCAGATGGACCCACTGCACAGAAATAAAAACCCCAAGGGGACAGCAGTTGCGGAGTGGAGAAGAATCTGCAAACTGAGAGTCCAAGGGTGACCTGGGCCTCAGCAGACAGCGGGGAGGAAATAGAAAGTTAGAACTGCACAACAGGCCACGGAATCCACGCTTCTCCTAACCCATATTCCTAACCCATGGAGCTGTTATTCTATGACATGCCCTCCGGGAAGCATTGGAATAGAAGCTGAGAACACGGGCTGTGGAGCTGGATTTGAACGCCACCCCCACCAGTCCCTGCTGTGTGGCCTTTGGCAGGTTACTTTACGTCTCTAAGCCTCAGTATCTGTATATGTAAAACCCAAGTGCTTTATAATGTACAAAGAAGAAAAGATATATTAAAATAAGTACTCAATCCATCGTATCTATTTTTATTCATTGAAAGGGATTTCAACAGTCAGAGTAGAAACGTTTTGGTGGATGAGTTGGATGAGGAAGTAGAGACCTAAATGGAAATGAATGTGTAAGAGGGAGGAGATGGAGAGAGTCTTTATTTTGGAAATGATGGAAGAGGACAAGTTGAGGGACATGGAGAAATTAACTCATCTCAAGCTTCATAATGGTATTTTGCTTTATTTATTTATTTTTTTTAAGGATTGTCACCTGGGCTAACAACTGTTGCCAATCTTTTTTTTTTTCTGCTTTATTTCCCAAACCCCCTGGATACATAGTTGTATATCTTAGTTGCAGGTCCTTCTAGTTGTGGCTTGTGGGACGCCCCCTCAACGTGGCCTGATGAGCAGTGCCATGTCCTCGCCCAGGATCCGAACCCTGGGCCACCACAGCGGAGCACGCGAACTTAACCACTCGGCCACGGAGCCGGCCCCAGTATTTTGCTTCCTGTTGTTGCTGTTACAAACTACCACACACTTAGTGACTTAAAACAATACAGACTTATTATCTTACAGTTCTGTTGATCAGACATCCAACACAAGTCTCACCAGGCTAATATCAAGGTAACAGCAGGGCTATGTTCCTTTCTGGAAGCTATGTTCCTTTTCCTCCTTTTTGCCACGTTCCTTGGTTCGTGGCTCCCTTCCTCCATCTCTAAAGCCAGCATCCTCACATCTCTGTAACCCGTCTTCTGTCTCATGTTTCTTTCTGACCACAGCAAGGGGGACAATTCTTTCCTTTTAAAAATGCTTGTGATTACAGTGAGCCCACCCAGATAATCTAGGATAATCTCCCCATCTCAAGGTCCTTAACTTAATTACATCGATGGAGTCCCTTTTGCCAGGTAAAGGAACTATTCACAGGTTCTGGGGATGAGGACTCCAGGGACGTCTTTGCAGGGGTCTTTATTCTGTCTGCTACATTTTGAAATAAATAGCCTCTGACTATCCGCAGACCCAGATTCCTGCCAGACCGTCAATGGTTTGAAGTAAGTTGAAAATTTGCTCAGGGTTCCAAATGAAACGGAGCTGCAGAGCTGTTTTGATGTCCCTGCATTGTTCTGCCCTGGGCAGGGGGCAGCTGGCTCAGGAAAGAAGGATGCATAGAGAGTCAGCCCTCGTGTCCACCTCAGGGTGTATCTTGGACCAGCTGGCAGAAGTGGGCGTGATGTGCAGGAACTGAGAACTGATCGCAGATCTGGCCAGAGTCAATGTGATACTGAAGGTCAGTGTGGAGCTGCCCTCCACGTTGCTTAATCCTCCTCCCCAAGGAGTAGCTACTACTACTCAGAGACATAAGGTTTCCACAGAATGTGCTTCTTCTGTAACATTGACTTCTCCTTTCCACCTTATACCCTACTCCCATCATATTCCCACTAAAATTTGTCTTAGGAGCCGTTATTTGGAAAGGCTCTGATGCTTAGATTTACATCAAGGTGAATGATTATCAGGGCTAATGTATTCTTTTTCCCAGGAGTGTTTGCATTTTAATAGGGAATCATCTTTTAACCCAAATGAAAAAATGGCTAATGGTGGGCTTCCGATAGTCATGCACGAGCTAGAAAGAAGGCAGAGGGCCTCCAGGCATATCTCAAATCAAACATCACAGGTGGCCACCTCCTCCAATTATGACCAAGGGGAGGACCAGCTCCCAATAAATAAGACTATTTCTCTGTCTGCCTCTAATGACATCTTTGAAGCGGTGGATTCCAGCTGCTCCTCCCCCAGCAGGTACTGCCTTGCTGTTGAGCTTCGCATCAGAACATCCTCACTTCCGCCTCTCATGCCCCTGATTTAGAAAACCACTCTGGCCAACTTCCTGTCAAATCTCACCAGAGACACCTGCAGCAAAGGAGGGAGCCCAGTTACGGGCACGGTTTTAAACCAGACCTGACAGCTTACCTGAAGGCATGGAGAGGAAGGGAGAAGAGGCGGGTATTGGAGGTTGAGAGATTAGAAGGCTTAATAGCTACTCTCCATATTTAACTTTTATGACTCTGCAATCCTTGAAACATTAATAACCTCTTTGATGACATCTAAGATCTCCACCCCCCAGCTCTAGGAATCTCGATGCTTAAAAGGGACCTTTCAGGGAATTGGCAAGCAAATTTTTGTTCTTCTCTTTATCACTTTGCGCTCCTGCCTCTGTCAAACACAGTGAAACGTTTTCCATTGCATAGACAAGTTTCCTCTCATTGATTGGAACCTTTTAACTGGGCATCAAGCATTATCATTCCCCAGCACAACTTTGGACAGCCAAGAAAT
The DNA here is from genome assembly GCF_037783145.1 of Equus przewalskii. Classification (NCBI taxonomy): domain Eukaryota; kingdom Metazoa; phylum Chordata; class Mammalia; order Perissodactyla; family Equidae; genus Equus; species Equus przewalskii. Next base: position 48,231,203 of record NC_091837.1, on the reverse strand, counting down.
ATTCTAATGGTCAGCACACCCAGTCAAACCCACCCCAATTTCCTCCATTATTCCTCTGATAAGCAATAGTTTCAAGATTCCAGATCACCTCTTTATGATGCAAAAGCAAGCATCTACATCCTTATCCTGTGGAGTCAGTCTGGTCCACGAGCTTTTCACTAAAATGTGCCATTGAGGGGCCATGGGGCCCTGAACCATCTTTATAACGGTTCTATGGAGACTTTCTGGAAACACATGAGGAAACGCTAAGTGGTAGAGAGTGAAATGACTAGCTTTGTCTGTGTTGTTCCCCATACTCAGGTATAGCCCTGATTGAAATAGATGGATGCCTGTTGAAGAGGATTTCCATAATTCAGCTAGTCTATATTCCCAATTTACAGTCAGCAAGCCCACACACATAGCAAGTCACAATCAGGTGATGACTAAGGTTCTCATCTCTACAACAAAATTAAAACAAAATCTTCTAAGCAAAGGAAAACAGAAAGAAGAAATAATGAACTAAAATAAAAACTAGAAAGACATCTAGAAAAATACCTGAAACAATGATCCTGCAATTCCCCTCCTGGGATATATCTAAGAGAATTGAAAATATGTCCACACAAAAACTGACAGAGGGATTTTACAGCTGCATTATACATAATAGCCAAAAGGCGGAAAGAATACAGATGTCCATCCATTGGTGAGTAGGTAAACAAATGTGTATCTTCATACAATGGAACATTATTCAGCCACAAAAATGAATGGAGTACTGATACATACTACAGCATGGATTAACTTTGAAAACTTACTAAGTAAAAGAAGATGGATACAAAAAAACCACATGTTGTATGATTCCACTAGTTTGAAATGTCCAAAATAGGCAAATCCAAAGAGAAAGAAAGCGGATTGGTCATTGCCAACGGCAGGGGAGAGTAGAAATTCTGAGTGACTGCCGATGAGTAGAGGGTTTCTTTTTAGGGTGATGGAAATATTCCCTAATTAGATAGTGGTGATCATTACACAACTGTGTGAATATACTAAAAACCACTGAATTTTGCACTTTAAATGCGTAAATTTTATGGTAAGTGAATTATATCTTAATAACAAAAAAATTTAAAGCCATTGCAGTGCAATTAGCACAGGCAAGGAGAGGGACATCAGGAGTGAAAAGTAACCAGGACTAGGGAATAGGGTGTACATGGACCACTCATTCATTCAACAAAATTTTATAAGCAACTACATTGTTCCAAACAGAGGTGACTTAGAGTGAATGAGACAGATGTGGTCCTGCACTCCTGAAGCGCACCATTTGGTAGAGGAGACAGACATTAACACAAAGCTGAGACAAACAAGTATGAAATTATAATAGATGGATGGATAGATTGATGATAGATATTGATAGATGATAGATGATGATATATAGGTAGATAATAGATAGATAGATAGGTAGGTAGACGATGATAGATAGACAATGGATAGACTGACAGACAACCAGATAAATAGATAGATAGAAATATATTACCTACACTTTTTAAATGTGGAATCCTACTACATTATGCAATATCACTTAAATTCTTTTTAGTCAGACTCCTGGGATAGTACAAATGAACCATCAATAATGTCCTAATATCTAAAGACATTTTGGATTTTCTCAGTTGGTAAGTCAAAAGCAGTTCTCCTTGAGACATTGATAGTGATAGATGACAGAGCAGTAGAGCCCTCATTCTCATCACTGATGGGACACGCCAGAGTGGAGGGTCATCTCCTACTCCGTAGGCATTGGCAGAACCAGTAGGCAACACCCAAGATGATACCAGAGAACCACATGGCACCACAGACCTAAGACTTGCTTTAGAGATGGAGAAAATCAGACCCTGAGAAGTGAAGTGGATCGCCCAAGGTCTTGCAAATTGTAATGGTAGAGTTGAGACTTGAACTCACAGAAAGTCTGTGCTCCAGGATTTGAGATCCTTAAATTCCAGCAATGTTTCACCAGTCTGAAAGTAAACCGTTCTAAATCAGTAATAGGTAATCAAAGGAAGGTGTGATTTCCCTTCAAGGTAATCTACTGTCATGTCAATAGTGGCCTCGTGGGGGAAAGAAAATCTCAACACAAAATTTCATAATGATGGAAACTAAAGGAACATCTGAAGATCAAAAAGAATAGACTTTTGTGGTCTGGCATGTCTTTTGCTAGCCCCTCCCCCAACCCCCCACCAGACCATACATTGAAGCACCAAGGCCACATGGGGCTTGTTTCTCTGTAAGTCATTATTAGTTGCTCACCTAAACAGCCTTATACATTCCACCCATTCAGCACACATGTGAAGTTGGACTGTTAACCCTCTTTCACTGGCTTAGGCTCCCTTATTGGGTAAATGCTCGAAGTCTCCTGGTATCAGCCTTTGTGAATTCTTCTAGGAGTGTGTGGAAGCAAGGGAGGACCTCAGAGCCTGGATAATTCCTTAGCTGTCTACATAGAGAGAACCTCAACCTGTTCCTCAGCCCAGTTCTTGGTCATCTCAAGCAAATCAAGGCCTCCAGGTGTTTTAAATCTAGACTAAAGAGACTGGAGCTTTGTACTTTATGAATATGTAACCTATTTCATAAGCCCAAATGCCCATGTCCGACACTTATTCGGTCAGCTTTCTTATGAGCTCCAGGGTTTTTGCTCTCAATTGCTGGCTGAAAATCCTGCCACTGTTGCTGACAGAGCCTACAGCTCTGTATAGCTGTATACAGCTATACAGCTATAATTTGATATCTATATGGACCATCCCATTTAGTGGATGAAGAAAGTAAGCCTTACAGAAGCTGAACAACTTTCTGTTAGACATACAAGGAAGAGACAGAGTAAAACTCAAGCCTTCTGACCTCAAGTGCTGAGCTCACCTCACTTTACTAGAACTGCCTCAGGAAGAAGAGAAAGGGGAGAGGTAGACAGAAATATAAAATAAGAGAGGAGAACCAAAATCAAGAGAGAAAGTGGGAGTCAGGGACAGAGAAAAGAATAAAGAACCATTGTTCTGGGGAGTGGTTACAAAATCTTCAGCCAAAGTTTAAGAAGGAATACCCCAAGATAGGATATGTAGGAAGCAGAAAGCTACCCTTTAGGTAAGTGTTCCACTAGAGATTGTGCTGGGGAGTGTAAGTGTGTGCTCAAACAGGGCCACCTCAAGGCTTAGAAGTGTTGTTGCTATTACCCAGGCCGTGCACAGGGTTAGGGGAGGGAAGGGATGAGGGCACCCGGCCCCAGCTCTCCTCAAGGCACTGATTCTTTGAAGCTGCCTTCAGGGACCAATTCAAGGGAATGAAATACACACTCTGTTGAGCACTTATAGAGTACTAGGAACTATTCTGGCCATGGAGGGACTACAGAGATGAATACAACCTCTCTCTGCCCTCAACAAGCTTGTAGTCACAGAGTGAATCAGGTGGATGCTGAGTGTAGATACAAAGATGTCTTCCTAGGAGACGTCTTGTTTCCTGTTGTATCCCAGGGACTGAGATGAGGACCTGGCACGTAGATACCTAAAGATGTCCTGCAGGAGAGGCCCCCCACTGCACACTTCCCTCTTCACTGACTGTACTTTACCATTTGAAACGATAGTTCTAGAAGGGACTCTGTAAATGCAATCTGTGGGCAAGTCTGGCTGGGAAATGCATTGTCAGCTTGAGAAAATGATAAGAAGAAAGCTATCTTCCACCCTGGCTGCGGGTCCTTGGATGTATATTTTAATCCTGACTCTTTCATTGATTAGCTGTGCGAACTTAGACCTCATATAATCAACTTTATATTTTTGTTTCCAGAGAGTTCTGTTAGGAAGCTGGTATGTCAACAAGCTCTGTGTCAATCTAACAAACCACTTTCCCTCACCTCCCATTCCCTCCCTCTCCTCCCAGATACACACACACACACACCCCTCCCTCTTCTGAGGGTTAACCCGTGGAACTCTGAACTGCCATCTCTTTCACAACTGCTAAGTGACCGTGTTGGTGACGTCTGCTGGGCTTTCAAATCTATGGCAATCTTTCCATTTTTCCCAGACCACTCTCCTCTCCTGTTCTTCATTCCAGCTGTTCTAAAACCTTACCACACACTCTCCAGCCTTCTACTCACTTCTCAATCTCAGAAGAACTTGTGGAGTAGTCTACTGAGTGGCTTAGAGCACTGGACTGTGAGTAAGGCTGCTTAGATTCAAGTCACTTAAATTTTCTATTAGGTTCCTCATCTAGAAGTCATGAAAGATCATTTATTCACTTAACAAACACCATTTGGGTATCTGTGTGCCAGATACTCATCTCAGTCCCAGGGATCCAACAGGAAGCAACATAAACAAGGTGCCTGCATCCATGGAATCTGCAATCCTTTGGGAGAATGAATATGATAACACCTATCTCTTAACAATGTGGGGAGGTTAATGAGATAACCCATTATCTCATCTAATCCGCCTTTAGGACCGTACTTTTCTCATAATAAGTACTCAATAGATGTTAGCTTTCATGATGATTATTATTCCTGCTTTGTAGAGTTTGCCTAGGCATAAATTCCCCATAACATCACAAACTTTCCTCATCCACTCCTAACTTTACTGCAGTAACAAATAAAAAACTTATGCTCTATAAAGCTACCTGTGAGAGGTGACGCTAGACTTTCCACCCTGGCCATCACCTTAGCACTCACCTCCAACTTCCTAGACTATAGGGGAGAGTTTCTCCCTTGCCCCTTGCCGTAACGGCTGGAACGAGGGAAGGGTGGGTACCTTGAGTTCTGAATTGGCCCCAGAACATTGCAAACCATTATAAGAAACCAGGGAATCTGTTACTGTGAAATTGGAGCCATTTTCTGATTCACTGGAGATTCACCTTTCAGCAAACTATCCATAAGGTTTATAGAAAGTGCCTCCATGGGCATTTTAGCCGTGCAAAAGTGAGGCAAAGAGGTTCTGCTGGAATAAAGATTTCCTGGGTGTTGCTCCAAGGAGCAGAGAGTGAGGGGGAAAAATGTCATCAAAAAAGACTGCCTCTTCTGGAAATGCTTTGTAGCTGAGGAGAGAGGAAGACAGTGAGGAATGATCCAGCCACTGTTCCCTACCTGCCCCTTTGGACTAGGTTGTAGCAGCATCCTTAGATGTATGATAGTTAGAAATGGACTTAACCATGATTTTGAGAGTCTTTCAGCAGACTATCTATTATTCAGGCAAAAGTAAATATCAGAAATTGTTCATGTGAGACTCCGAGACTCTGGGCACAGGGAGAGTTTCCTTGGGCCCAGGAGACAGAGTGAGACCCAGAGAGGAGCAGGCCATCCTCTCTCTTCATTTGCGTGGACCTACCTTCTCTCTTGCATGCTGAGGTCCAGAGCTCTAGAAGCACCTAGGCTGACCACGGTAGCAATGATGAGCCTTCCTTGAATGGTCTGATGGGCACTGGACCCCTTTAAAGGCAGCAGGAGAAAAGGAACACCGTGAGTGCCATGTAGACTACTGGCAGCCATCAGTGAGTTTATCCTGTAAGTGGGTGCTCATAATAGATTGGGAGAATAATTGAGAGCTTAGTGCCTACTTGGGTGGGAAGAAAGGGTTCTGGGCTATGCAATTGAATCTTAAAAACTTTACATATCTACAAGTTTTAGCACTTGCAGGTAAGACAAAGGAAATTTAGAAATATTTCTTTCTCTCTATCCGAGAGGAACAGGTGATTCATCTATTATCCAAAGCAATCCCCCACTCTTGTTCTGTATCTTGCACAAACCATACTGTAGCCAACTGTGAATTATAGCTCAGATCTGTGTGGCTCCAAAGCCATTCTCCCATGGAACAGCACTTTTCAATCTTTACTCCATATGATTTGTTTTCATTCCTGCCCTCCTATTCCATCATGAGCCCCTGATGGCAGAGAACCTGGAATATTCCTATGTCTGAGTACAGAACCTTGATTGTCACAGGTGCTCAACAAATTAACAAGGAAGGCCTGGCTTGAGCTTTAAAAAATGGGTGAGACTGAGATGGGTCGAAGCTGCAAATCAGGGTCCCCCAAACTTTCAAGGTATATCCCAATTGTCTAGGGGGCTTATAAAATGCATATTCCAAATTCAGACCCAGCAGGTCCTACTGGATCCAGGATCTTCATGGTTACTGAGCATGACCAAGGATTTGAGTGAGTTGGTCCACAGACACATGGCCACAAAACTTTCCCTAACTTCTCTGGCGCTTCCTGAGCTCCCTTTCCTCTAAAATCTCTCAGCACTCCCAGTCTGTGCCACGCAAGATGAAGTACTTTCTTAGGGTATTTTTCAAGCTTCAAGAGCATATCGCTCAAGCCTTCTGGGAGGGACCACAGCTAAAAGCCCTCTCTCATTTCTCTGAACTCCCATGCCGTTGTGTCTGTGCTTCTTCTACGACACTTGGTACTTAGTACTGTTTGTACTCATGCCTCATCACCTCCACTGAGCTATAGACATCTTGAATTATGCAGAAGAGAGGAAGGAGTCCACATGTATGGAGCACCTTCTGTGGATACTATGCTACTCCACCAAGATCCTGTTTTCAGGCAAATGGCTCTCGCATCCCCCCAGCTGGGGGATATTGCCTGCTGACCACTTGCACTTGTGTCCCTCCCCAGGCATTGGCCTCTGCTGCCTTGCTCGAGCTTATACCTCCTCCCTGGAAACAGGAAGTCAGTGCAAGGCAACAAAGGAAGGGCCCTGTGCCCTGATTCAGGCTGTCTCTGAAGGACCATCCAGCTCCGGGGCTCCTCATGGGATGGCTGAGCCTTCTATTGTAGGCCAGCTCCTCTCTCAGGCCAATCTTACCACACTACAGGACTTCCCTGGAGAGGTCTCCCCGGCATGACTCTTCACACCAATGGCAGAATCTTTGAGTCTGTTTCCTGGATGATCAGATCTATGATACAGCTACTATACGCCAGGCACCAAGCCAGGCATTTTATATGCAGGGTCCCATCTGACCCTCAGCAGATTCAAAAGGTGGGCATCACACCTTTAGTATAGTTGAAGCTTCTAAGACTCAGAGAGAGTGACTAATTTACCAAAGACCTCAAGGATGGCAAGTGCAGTGTCACAATTCAAATCCAGGCCTGTCTGACTCCAAAGGTCTTTCCATCACACCATGAAAGCAGGATCCAGCCAACTTGTCTTTCTTTGTCCCTTCAGCACCTATTATGATACCAAATATTTGCCAAGGAAATAGCAAAAGAATTGACAGATTTTGAAGTTCTGGAGGGTAGGAACTATAGCTTAAATTTGTGTGAAATTTCCTGTATTGCTTAGTGCTATAATGGGTACCTAACTCAGCCAATGCTGCCAAATACCCTGATGACACCTATGGCTCAAAGAAGTCTAATGTTAGAGTCCTGCAATGGTATTTTAGTCTCTGTTGAAATATTAACTGGCCTATCACCTAGTTTCCTTTCATATTTGCCTAATTTTACTTTAAGTTGAGAGTCTGTGCAAATATATATGAGGGCTCTTATTTGGACACAAAGGTACTGCTTACCCCTCATCCTTCCCCACACTTCAGGGCCAAAGAGCACTTGTTCAGATGTGGCCAACTTGCCAAGATGCACCACTATCCTCGTTCGTACTCTGCCACAGAGCTGTAAGAACTCAGTCTTGTTACTAGACACAAGTGTCCAGGGAACGCACATGGGGTTCAAGCACGTCACAGAAGGTGGACTCAGGAGCACAGCTGTGGTTGTGTCTACTCCTGATTACCACCCTGTAGGTTAGTTAGCTCATCCTGCTACTTCTCACAGAGGAAGAATCCATACCAGACCTGGATTCTGGATTCCACATCGGGCTTTATTGGATCATGATGCAATTGCTTGATGGGCACATGTGGGGTGTCCTAAATCATGCAATGTGGTTGGGAGAACATCTTCAGTGATGCTCTGTCTGTGTCCATCTCTCTTCTAGGATACTGTTACATCTGGAGCAGTGGATACTGTTACATCTGGAGCAGTTGTACCTACATACTTAGGAATGTTGAGTGGTCTGTAACAGAGATATGTGCAGCCACTATGCCAGATGGTGAGGCAGCCTGGAAACTGAAGAACACCTGATAACCCCCAAGGCAGAGACTCATGGAGCGCTGATCCCAGAGGAGGTGACAGCATATGACTTGCTGATATGTTTGTTCAAAACAATTTCCCATTAATATGGGTTCTGAGCAACCTGAATGGAAAAACAGAGTTTCTATGGAATCTCCAGGTTGTTTTATCATCTATCTACAAAATGAACCACACTCCTGTCTTAATGAAAATGCTACTCAATTACTATGATTTTATTAACAAGACAAGTGTAGCTATTTAGTGTGTAACAATGCAAGAGTTATAATTCCAAAGGGATTGTCAGTTGCTAATTCTAAATTCAGAATGCAAAGCAAAAGTTTTATTAGCCTCTTCCCTGCAAAGAATACTTCTACTCTGTGCTGAAAAATATTTGGATGTGGTACCCAGGTGATTAAAGTCTTAAAGGTTGATGTTGTCATCAGCACATTATAAACCCACGAAAAATTTAACAATTGAAAATATTGCAACTAAACCTGAATCTTGGGTTTTGTCATAGAAAGCAAATAGTCCTAAGTACATGACATTATGTGCCTCCATTTGGGTTATAGTGTATTAAGAAGTAGGAGGAGACTTCTATTGTCTCAGAATTTGGGTTAAAGTACCAAAGACCATTGCAGGTCCCCCAACTATGGAAAAAGGCCAAAGGAGAGGGGAGAAGTTTATAATTGGATGTCAGATTGAAATGTTCTTTTTTTCCCAGTCTTATTGAGATACAGTTGACGTATAACATTGTGTAAGTTTAAGGTGTACAATGTAACGATTTGATATATGTAAAATGATCACCACAATAAGCTTAGTTAACATCTTAAGTTACAAACTTTAAATAGTTACGCATAATTATAAATTTTTTTCTTGTGATGAGAACTTTAAAGATTTTCTCTCTTAGTAGCATTCAAATATGCGATACAACATCGTTAGCTATATCACCATGCTGTGACTGTACATCCCCAGATCTTAATGATCTTATAACTGGAAGTTTGTAGCTTTTGATCCCCTTCACCCTTTTCCCCACCCCCTGCCTCCTGCAACCACCAATCTGTGCACTGTTTCTAAGAGTTTAGGTTTTTTAGATTCCATACGTAAGTGAGATCATACAGTATTTGTCTCTAGAAATTTTAAATATGACTGGACTAGACTTTTTAATAACTGAAATTGAATCTTAACTATCCAAATGGGACTTTTCCTATAACTGAAAGTGACTTTGAAAACAGCATCTTTCAGAGAACCTACAAAGATTCACTGAAAGGATATTTGCCCAAAGACATTAGGGAGTGAGGGTCGAGGAAAAACAAGGCCATTTCCTGTTTGTACTCTGTTGAGTTTAGTGCATTTAATATACAAGTTACGCAAATAAAGCAGATTCAATTCAGTATTACAGAAATTTCCCGAATAAGTAATATGTGTAGAGCATCCTGCTAGGAATACTATGAGGAAATAAAAGAGGAGAAATCCTATCACAGCCCTAATGAAAGTTATAATTAAAAGTGGAAACATTTGGAATCAACTACAAGTATAGATCAGAGACTCTAAATAGAAAGCCAAGAGAGGCCAGGCTGCCCATTGTCTGGGTTCCTCAAAGCCTGGGCCCATCCTCCCTCGCCCCGGCGCCAGGAGAGCCTACTTTGTAGTGGATGCAAGGGTGGGGCAGGCCTGGAGGAGCATGGTGGCCTGAAGGACCCAGACCTTGGCCCTGTCTGCAGCTCCCACTGGCTGGAGCCCAAGGACTTAAGTTCCCAGCTCTTGAGTGGACGGATCAACTTGTGATTGCTTCTTCTCTCTGCTCTGCTTTGTTTGGAATCTAAATAAAATGAATTTACGAGAAGCCAAAAAAAAAACTTTTGACAAAGTTTTGTTATATTTCTGTCTGAAAGAGGCAATCTGAGAAATGCAGATGCTGAAAAAATTGGAACTTTTGTAGGATTCAGTGGTTTATGGATAAAACAGTAATGAACATTTTAATCTGTCTGGTTTCCCCAAATCTAGGATGCAACACGAGATAGAAAGAAAGAACTGCCATAACAAAATGACAAAGTAATATGGGTTCCTAGGAGAGGATTTAAGAAACTTTCAAGGAGGGGAAGGAATTTGATCTTGTCCTTGAAGGATTTTAGCAAATAGAAGATAGTAGTAGGCAGGACAATGAGAGAACAAAGTTTTCATGAGCTCATTTGTCTTCATAATGACCCGGTTGAACAAAATCCTTATTGTTTACAGTAAATAGCCTAAGGGATCTATCTGCCTGTGAATACTTAGTAAATCTCTCTCTAATACAGGGAAAATATCAGTTAAAACCAAACTTATTACTGGAATATTTCAGTTTCCCCATTGGAAGTTCCCTGTGTCTGGGAATTCATCATTTCCTTCCTGCCACAGAACATTCTAGAATAGCTGTAGCCAAGGATCAGAGGACCTGCATCTAGGCTTTCAATAGATCTAGGAAAAAATTAAATTTGCTTCATATCAGATTTCAAGCCGCCACAGAATCATTTTGCAGTCCTTTCTCTATTCTCCAGTCTAATGCCCTGACTTAAATTCCTGTAATTCTTTCCTGAATTCTGCTGTCTTTTTTGGACACCTTTCTTCTGAAATCTGTGAAATTTATCTGTACTTATGATGAGTGCCACAGAGGATTTGACAGAGAAATCTAATAAGATTGTAAACTGCTGAAGACAGAGCCCTTCCCTGTTTCACTCCATTGCAGAGTTCCTAGTGCGTCACTGGAACATGTGTTCAACAAAGGCTTTCAAATTAATGGATTAAACTCCAGTGCTGAATGGGAATGATTAATCATGGTAACTAATAAAAGACTGTACAAGATGTATTTCAGCAAAAGAGCTTTGTACATGCTGAATAATTATTAGAATGATAATAAGTAACTTAAGAATGTTTTAGGGGCTGCAAAGTTGTTTTGGCTATCCTACAAGGTCAGAGCACCTCATAAAAATAATGGATGCTTTCTGCCTTCCTCTAAGCTGACAGCACTCATCTCACACTGCAGTTTATGGTTCCTGACCCCACATACCACAGCTGACCTGGAAGGGCCGAGTTTCTGTGAGCCAGCTCTGATAAGCCACCTGAAAACTTCCCTCAGAGGCAGGCAGCAGGCAGGCAGAAGAGGTCCACCTGAGCCAGCTGGCCCTCCTCTGCACCTTCCTCAAACTTCCCCAGATTCAATAACAATGTCCGTGACAGACAACACCACTAATCTCTTCAGGAACATCCCAGAACACAGAGCTCATCTGCGCTTCTAGGCTGGACTTTGCAGAAAATGGGAGATGGCACCCAACCCCCTCTGGCGTGCCAAGAGTGTGGCTGGTCTATGTGATACCCAGGCAGCTGGCACACACTGGCACTCTCTGGGGCCACTGCAGAAGCTGTGAATCGTGCTCTGTCTCCCTCAGAGTGTCTGGAGGAGTGGAATCTGCATTACAATATGTGCTCCGACACTGTGGGGAAGATCTTACACTTTGTACAGGATGCCACTGAGCACAGAAGCCGGCATCTCTAAGATTTGTGGTTCAACATCCACCCATAGGTCTGTAGTCCAGAAACCTGCCTGAAGTCGGGAGTACCAACCACACGGACAGTGTGTGAGAGATGTGTAGTGGTCAGACAGCTGTGTAAGGAAGGCCCTGAATGTGCCCAAGGAGTCACATACCCCATTTGTAAAATGGAAGACACCTTGCTAATTGACAGGCCTGCAATGGTGTGGCACTTTAAATTACCTTGGCATTAATTGCCTGGACAGGTTGTTCACTCAAATTGCCCTGGCTCGCTAATAACCTGAGCGGGCTGGTGTTTTAAATGACCATGGCACTAATGGCCCAGGCTGGCTGCTATTTCACATCGTCCTGGCACTAATGGCCTGGAAAGGGGGCTTGCTTTGCAGATTAACGAGTGTCCTCCAAATGGCAAAGGACTATAGAAAAAGAAAGAAAAACAAGTATTTGCAAGAAAAATAAGAAAGAAGTTTTACTTCTCTCTTTCTCCACATTAGGTGCCTTGCGAATAGGTCTGAGGTGCCCTGCCTTCTCTGAAAGAATGTTACATGTCTGCCTCCCTCTTTTCTTTCCACGCTAACCAAAGTCCACCATTACTTTCTTTTAATTTAAAAAAAATATTATCCGCAGTTCACTGAAGAAGAAACACCTCCTCTGCTCCAGCCATAGTTTCTCCACTTTGATTTCTGTTCATTCCTATCCCCAAATCATTTATTCACCAAGCATTGATAGATTTGGCGATTGTGTACAAGAATCCGGTTGAGTTTGTGAGGAGAGAGATAAGGAGTCACAGACCCTAACTCTAGGAGCTTCCATTTACGTCAGGAAAACAGAGAGACATTTACAAACAATTGCATTGCAACAGGCAGAGTGATGCTTGGGGGTGCTAAGGGAGCATGGTAGCTGTGAAAGCCTGCAGCTTAGATGGACTGCAAAAGCTTCCCACTAGAGGTGAGTCTGAAGAAGACAATAGGATGAGCTCCTCAGGACAAAAAGTGGGGGAAGAGTTGGCCTTGCAGAAAGAGAGACCATGCATGAAGGTAGAATTCATGAAAATGCACAGCTGCAAACAGTGGCTCAAGGGCACAGCGGTGGGAGGCCAGGCTGGAAAGGTAGGCTGGAGCTAGACCGTAAAAACCCTGGGAAAGAAGGGAGGGATTTGAGAAGTATTTCCGACGTGAAGTCTTCTGGATCTGAGGACTGGCTTCATATGGGGTTTGAGGAGAAGGAGTGGAGGAGGGCTTCTGGCTTCTGGTATTCATAACGGGGTATATGGTGCTGCTCTTCACAGAGACGGGTTTATGGGAAGGGATCAGGTTGGGGCGGAGGAGGAAGGACATAAGAATACGTTCCTTTTGAAAGATGTTGGTTCCTCTCTGTCAACTGCATTCTACCCAGCCATTGTTTATAGACGCATGAAGCAAACACAGTGTTGAATTCATAGGGAGAAATGTCCATTTCACGGGGCCTCTCCTTGGATTTCGTCAAGAGGACACTCTCTCCATGCAGCATGGGGGCTTGGATCTGAAAACAAATCAGCATAGAGGGTTTGATCCCCACAGTTAACAGGAATAAGACAGCAAATCTAACAGCAATTGCCTCCCTCCTTTGTGCTCCATTCTAGCTCATTTTCATGGCAACCCGAACTTGCCATGGCTCTCAGGGATGGTTTAGTGATAGGATTATTTTTTCTTCCTCTTTTCCCTGTGATTAGAGGAGTAATAGAAAGAGAAGCGGTTTTAGAAAGAGTAGGGGGTCTATATAAGATGGCTCTTATTGGAAATCTACATGCTACCAACACAAGTGAAACAGAAGTGTAGAAATTTTTTTACACATTTGCAAGATTAACTGAATAAATGGTGAGAGTGATTGGGTGAAAACAAATGGCTTTTATAGAGTCGAGTGAATTCAAGTGAATGGAGATTAATTGAGAACTTAGCATTTGCAAAGCCCTGTGCTAGGCACTGTGGTGTGGGCAAAAATGAATAAAGTGTGGCCCCTGCTGTCAAAGAATTTAATGTCCCAGGCTGGGTTACAGCCTCCACATGTTGTATTTAAAGCTGCTTCTAATGTGAGAAAAAGCCCTTCACAATGACAAGCCTCTCCAAAGTGTGACACAAACGTTTCTCTTTGTAGAAAACATGGCTCCTTTTGGAAGGAAAACTTGTTCTTTCATCCAACCTTCAATAGGCATAGTGTTCGCTAAGTGCAGGGCACCTGGCTGGGCACAACGGGGGGTATAAGATGGTAAGAGATGGGTCTTGACCTCCAAGGTTTTACTTGTGAACATCTAAAGTCCCTTAATGTCAGAGGAAAGGTATAGCAACTTCAATATTTTTTTGTTAAAATAAACTCTCATAAGATGTCTTTTAACCCAAATAATGATTCTAACAATGACTCACATAGCTTGGGGCCTGGAAGAGAGCCTAGAAGTTCCCTAATCTCACATCCATTTATTACAAGCAGGTACAGAGAGATTGGATGGTCTGCCCAAGAGCACACAGGTAGTTGGTGACAAAGCCAGAGTCGGACAAATCCAGAAGAGAGACCCAGGTCATCCTCTTTCCTCATCTAGTGCTTATCTCTGGTATCAACAGATGCAACAATACAAAAGCAAAATATAAAGACAGACAGAGAGAGACCCAGGAGCATCATAAGGCATCATGTGAGAAAATCTAGGCATCTCTAGCTAAGCCTTTCTTTAGGAAAATAGACTTGTAACAGTCTTACCATGAGCAAGTCTTTGCCAAGTTCACTAACAGCATGCAGAGATACGCAAAAAGGAAATCTTCCAAGAAAGGTAGGAAGTATGAGATCCTGTAAAGTTGCATTAGTGCCAAAATCAACAAGGCAAATAATTATAACTAGTGACCACAGATTTTTCTTCCAGTATAATATGGAAATGTAGAGTGGATTTTTCCCTTATAAAATCTATCAGGCACTAACCCTGCGTCTGGGCTTTTATTTTACCACTTTTCATTCTCCCAATCCTGACTGTCTTTCCAGACCCAACTCACTTTCATCTCCTTCAGGAAGCCTTCCCTGACCCTTTCTGGACCATACCCATGAGCTTAAGAGGTAATAAGACTAGACCGAGGAGGAGAAGATTATGATAATGATACAAGTTTTCCACTTACGAAATTCTCTCAGATCCCTTTGAGTCCTCACAACAGCCCTGAGGTCATTAGAGCAGATTTATTATCCCATTTTACAGATGCAGACATTGAGGCTCAGTAGAGAGGTGGAGTCAAGCCTCTAACTGAAGCTTTCTACCTGCAACTCTAGTATTCTTTCCCTTCACTCAACTTTTATGAGTCCAGGGATGTCTCCTGCATTTTAGTTTTTTTAATTGTTTTTATTGTAGTAAAATACACATACAAAATTTACCATTTAACCATTTTTAAGTGTATGGTTCAGTGGTTATTAAATACATTCATGATGTTGTGCAGCTGTCACCACCATCCATCTCTATAACTCTTTTCCTCTTATAAAGCTGAACCCCTGTACAAACTGAACAATAACTCCCCATTCCTCTATGCCCCAGCCCCTGGCAGTCAACATTCCACTTTCTTGGCATGATGTCCTCAAAGTTCATCCATACCGTAGCCTATTGCAGAATTTCCTTCCTTTTTAAGGCTGACTAGTATCCCATTGTATGTATATAACACATTTTGCCTCTCCATTGCTTGTTTTTTTGTTGTTGAGTTTTAGGAGTTCTCTACGTATTCTGAATGTTAGTCCCTTATCAGATACATGATTTGAAAATATTTTCTCCCATTCTGTGGGTTGCCTTTTTGCTCTGTTGACAGTGTCTTTTGATGCACAAAAATTTTTAAATTTTCATGAAGTCCAGTTTCTTTATTTTTTCCTTTTGTTGCCTGTGTCTTTGGTGTCATATTCAAGAAATCCTTGCCAAATCCAGTGTTGTAAAACTTTTGCCCTATGTTTCCTTCTAAGACGTTAATTATTTGGAGTCTCACATTTAGGTCTTTCATCTATTTTGAATTAATTTTGGTATATGGTATTAAATAAGGTCCAACTTCATTCTTTTGCATGAGGATATCCAGTATTCCCAGCACCATTTGTTAAAAAAACTGTCCTTTACCCATTGAATGGTCTTGGCACCCCTGTCAAAAACCATTTGACCGTTTATACAAGGGTTTATTCCTAGGGTCCCTATTGTATTCTGTTGGTTTACATATCTGTCTTTATACCAGTACCATACTGTTCTGATTATTGTAGCTTTGTAGTAAGTTTGAAAATCAGGAAGTGTGAGTCCTGAAGCTTTGTTCTTCTTTTTCAAGATTGTTTTCGCTATTCAAGATCCCTTGAGATTCCATATGAATTTTAGTATTTTTTTTCTGTTTCTGCAAAAAATAAAAAATCATTGGGATTTTGACAGGGATTGCATTTAATCTGTAGATTGCTTTGGGTACTATTGACCTTTTAACACTAAGTCTTCCAATCCATGAACATGGAATGTTCACATTTATTTATGTCATCTTTAATTACTTTCAGCAATGTTTTGTAGTTTTCATTGCACAAACCTCTCACCACCTTGATTAAGTTACTTCCTATATACTGTATTCTTTTTGATGCTATTGTAAGTGGAATTGTTTTCATAATTTCCTTTTCAGATTGTTAGTGTTAGTATATAGAAATGCAACTGATTTTTGTGCATTGACTTTGTATCCTGCTATGTTGCTGAATTCCTTTATTAGTTTTAACAGGTTTTTTTATGGAATCCTTAGGGTTTTCTACATATAAGATCATATTATCTGCAAACAGAAATCATCTTACTTCTTCCTTTCCAATTTGGATGAGTTTTATTTCTCTTTCTTGCCTAATTGCTCCAGCAAGAACTTCCAGTACTGTGTTGAATAAAAGTGGCAAAAGTGGACATCCTTGTTCCTGATCTTAGAGGAAAAGCTTTAAGTCTTTCACCATTGAGTATGATGTTTACTGTAGGTTTTTCATATGCGGCTTTTATTATGTTGAGATAGTTTCTATTCTTAGTTTGCTGAGTGTTTTTATCATGATAAGGTACTGAAGTTTGTCAAATGCTTTTTCTGCATCAATTGAGATGATCAGGTGTTTTTTGCTTTTCCTTTGTTCTATTAATGTGGCGTATTACATTGGTTGATTTTTGTATGTTGAACCATCCTTGCACTCCAGGAATAAATACTACTTAGTCATAGTGTATAATCCTTTTAATATGCTGCTAAATTCAGTTTTCTAACATTTTGTTGAAGATTTTTACATCAGTGTTCATAAGGGATATTGGTCTGTGGTTTTCTTTGCTTGGAGTAGTTTTGTCTGGCTTTGATATCAGGGGAATTCTGGCCTCATAGAATGAGTTAGGACGTATCCCCTCCTCTTCAATTTTTTAGAAAATTTTGAGAATGATTGGTGCTAGTCTTCTTTAAATGTTTGGTAGACCTCTCCAATGAAGTCAGCAAATCCAGGCTTTTATTTGTTGGGAGATCTTTGACTACTGATTTAATCTCCTTACTAGTTATACACTATTCAGACTTTCTATTTCTTTGTGATTTAGTCTTGGTTGGTTTTGTGTTTCTGGGAATTTGTGCATTTCATCTAGGTTATCCAATTTGTAGGTGAACAGTTGTTCATAGTACTCTCCTATAATTCTTTTCTATTTCTGTAGAATCTATAGTAATGTCCCCACCTTCATTTCTGATTTAAGTAATTTGAGTCTTCTTTTTTTTCTTAGTCCATCTAGCTAAAGATTTGTCAATTTTATTGATCTTTCCAAAGAACCAACTTGGTTTCATTGATTTTCTCTATATTTTTTACTTTCTATTTCATTTATCTCTGCTCTAGTCTTTATTATTTCCTTCCTTCTACTAGCTTTGAGTTCAGTTTGTTCTTCTATTTCTAGTTTCCTAAGTTGTAAAATTCGGTTGTTGATTTGAGATCTTTCTTATTTTTTAATGTAAGTACTTATTGCTATAAATTTCCCCCTTGGTACCACTTTTGCTGTGTCCCATAGGTTTTGGTATGTTGTGTTTTCATCTTCATTCATCTCTAAGTATTTTCTAATTTCACTTGTGATTTCTTCTTTCATCCATTGGTGATTTAAGAGTTCATTGTCTAATTTGAACAATCTTGTGAATTTTCCAGTTTAATTCTTTTATTGCTTTCTAATTTATCCTGCCATGATTGGTGAATATATTTTGTATGATATCTATGTTTTTTAATCTATTGAGATTAAATTTGTGGTGTAACATATGGTCTATTCTGGAAAATGTCCAAATGCATTTGAGAAGAATGAGCATGCTGTTGTTGTTAGATAGAGTGTTCTGTATATGTCTGTTAGACACAGTTGATTTATTGTGCTGTTTAAGTCCTCTATTTCCTTACTTATCTTCTGTCTCATTGTTCTATCCATTATTCAGTGTAGGGTATTGAAATCTCCAACTGTTATTGTAGACCTGTCTGTTTCTCCCTTCAATCCTGTCATTTTTTGCTTCATACATTTTGGTGGTCTGTCATCAGGTGTGTAAATATCTATAATTGTTATATATTCTTGCTGTATTGAACCTTTTACCTTTGTCTCTTCTAATATTTTTTGATTTAAAGTCTATTTTGGCTGAATGCAATTTATTTGTTTTATAATTTTTTTATACATATTTTTTCCAAAACTAAAGGTAATCCAAAAATACAAGCCTTTGTGGGGCCAGCCCAATGGCACAGCAGTTAAGTTCACACATTCCACTTCAGTGGCCCAGGGTTCACCAGTTCAGATCCTGGATGTGGACCTATGCACCACTTGTCAAGCCATGCTGTGGCAGGTACCCCACATATAAAGTAGAGGTAGATGGGCATGGTTGTTAGCTCAGGGCCAGTCTTCCTCAGCAAAAAAGAGGAGGATTGGCAGCAGATGTTATCTCAGGGCTAATCTTCCTCAAAAAAAAAAAATACAAGCCTTTGTATCACCAGCACCTGTTCAGTGAATGAATAAGTGAACAAAGTACGAATGCAAATAGTTTCACATTCAGAAGGCAACAATATATACAAAGAAGGCAAAAGCAATAGTGGGAAAACATAGGAGTCAGCAAAGTGTTCAGAGATCTTAAAATTTAAGACATGATCCTATTTGAATTTATCTTCATGTCTTTTGTGTGAGTAAGCTATTCAACTGCATTTTAAAATAATCAATTCTTCAGGTTATACAAAAAGGCATACTCAATTGAATTTTTTATATATGAACCTTTACAACATCTTCCTCTAAGTAGAAAGGAATGCTTTTGAAACAAACTATTTGAGAAATTACATAGGCCAGATGGAAACCATTGAGGTGTCAGGCCATGCTAGTCTATTGTCTTCCCCAATTGGTTTCGGTTTGTTAGTGAAGTAGTTGCATAACTTTAAAAAGAAAAAAAAGACAACTTTATAATAATTCTTAGTTATGGGCTCACCTAGCCCCTAAAGTGACTTCTGGAACATCAAATTAGCTTTTGTGATAAATATTACCATGAAACCAGTAATTAGTTTCTAATGATCCTGCATTTTTCATCAGCTGTAAAGCCATAAACAGATGAAGATTTTGGCTCCTTAGCAAACTCTTTTTGACACAGATACCTGGGGGAAAAAAAAAAAAAAGATCCTTTGTCATGCCCCAGGCCATAGAAATCTGGCAAGGAGCTCATGCGCTTCCCCTCCGGGATGCACAGCAATTTATCCACCAGTATTTTTAACTCCCTCCAAAACTGTGACTGTAAGCAGTGCAGGTCAACCTGATAAGTAGAACCTCTTCCTACTTAAACCTAAAGGAAGAGAAAAAGGACTGTTGGGTATGTAAGATGCTGCCTTGATCTGTAAAACTGAAGAAAGCTAAAGCAATAAACAGTAAGCGCTATGAAAGCAAGGGAAGCATGTCCCATTCCTTACTTAGATTTCATCTACTAAATTGGGATGCAGAAAAACATCTTATGAGGATTTATTTGCTCAAGTCATTCAACAAATATTTGGAGGATATTCTATACACCACACACTGGCCCAGGTGCTAATACACAAACCTGAATTAGATACTGTCCCAGCCTTTGCAAAGCTCATAATCTAGTTGTTGGGTTATGAGGTAGGAAAGAGAGGTAAATATAGCAATCAATGCAGTATGTCCTAATATGTCCATAATAGAAATCTCTCCAAGCATTATGGAGGCAGAAGGAAAGAACTACCACCTCTGCTATGTGTGTTAGGATGCTATAAAGAGAAAGTGAATTTACCATTGAAAATATCTTAATGACAAGTAGGAATATTTAGGCAAAGGGAATTAAGATGAGTAAAAACAAGAATAAAAGGACACATTGCTGAAGGGAAGAGCAAGCACTTCTTGTGGCCAGAGCAGGGGAAGTGCATAAAAGTGTGGCAGCAAGTGAGTTGGGACATGGGTTTTGTAGTGTCCATTCAGCAAAACGGCTGACCATCAGGTATGCAGCATAAATATTAATGAGAACTCCATAAACAATTCGAGTAGTCCTTGAGAAATAGTCAACTGATGCTTTGCTTTTAAAAAGGAGAATATTCCAAATTCTTGATAACTTCACACTCAGAAATCTCTTCTATACTTTTAACTTCTCACTAACATAACAAGACTGAGACTCTTGGCAAAATAGGGAAACCATGAAAAAGAAGTACTGAATAGAAATCAAGGGACCCTAAGTATATTTCTCCTTCTAACATATTCTGCTTTTTTTTTCCTGAGGAAGATTAGCCCAAGCTAACATCCATCCATGTTCATCTTCCTCTACTTTATATGTGGGACACTGCCTCAGCATGGCTCAATAGCGGTGCATAGGTCTGCGCCCAGGATCCAAACCAGTGAACCCCTGGCCACCAAAGCAGAGCACACAAACTTAACCACTCAGCCACCGGACTGGCCCTAATCTGTTCTGCTTTTTGACACATCATTTATCCTCTCTAAATCTCAATTTTTTCATTTGTAATATGAATTAGACCAAGAATTCTTAATCGGGATCCCCTGATGAGCTTCAGAGGGTTAGTGAATACCCTGACGTACAAAATCTTACATATATATATATATGGGTGTGCATCATTCTGAGAGAAGGCCCACAGTTCTTATCAGCTTTTCAAAGATCTAATAACCTAAAAGAAAACACTGAATCAAATTATCTTTAATGTCAGCTCAAAAATTTTCTAGTTCTCTGAATCTATGCTTAATATAAATGCTTAGCTGTAGACTGCCATATAATCAACTTTCATAAAACTACTAGACTAGCCATTTTCAAAAATAGTGCCACAGCATATGACTGTCTATCAATCATTTGTGTGGTGACAGTTTCCTAAACCAAATAACTTGCTGAATACCACACAAGGATAGGATGACCTTGTAATCTATCATCTATCCCAGGACACGTTTGAGAGTGAAAGGAGACACTGTCTGATGGGATTCCAGGACAGTGGGCTTAAATGGGGGCCGTCCTAGGCAAACCCAATTGTAAGGCCGTCCTATACAAGGAGCAAATACTTCTGGTAACCAATCAAATACCAATTCTACTCAAAGTCTGAGTCCGTTCTACAGCTTCAGATGACTGTCTTCACATTGACTAGGTTTACATCGGCCATAGTGCTCCCAAGATTAATAGGTTGTGAAGGTTTATCCTATTTTGGAGCAACCAAAATTGAGGGCACTTAGCAGAAGGACATGATTGCTATTGAAGGTAGCAGATAAGAGCTGGAGGGACATCCTCTGGAAAATGCTAATGGGCCATGAGGCAAGCCCCATGGGATGATAGCACTTTCCCGCAACCACCTCTAGTGTTCAGTATTCATTTGTAAGCTCTGAAAATCAGATTCACTAGAGGATCCAGAATTGATTGGCTTCCAGTGCAAAGGATATAGTCATGATTCACAGAAGAAACTCAAAAGGCCAATAAATAATATGGCCAAAATTACCCTCACTTGAAATCAGGAATGTGCAAATTAAAGCCACAAGGTGATCCCACTTTTTGCTAATAAGATTGGCAAAACTTAAAAATATTGGCAATAGCTAATTCTGGAAAGAGAAGTGCAATATCTTAAATTCTACACACCTCTGTATTTTCAAACTGATTGTATTCATGCATTTTGTAATTTGGAAAAACTAAGTTAAAAAAATAAGTGAAATAAAAAGGAAGAACAGAGGAGAGGGAATATAGAAAATAAAGGAAGAGGTAGAGAAGGAGGCCCAGGCAACAGGACAGAGTCTTTGGAAAATGTGAGAAGAGAGAAAGCGTCCCTGACAGAGCAGCCATGGAATCTTTATGAACAGAAACATACTCCAATTTTAAGTGTTTTTGTGTCTCTGATATAAAACCTCTCCTTCGCCCCAAAACTTCAGTAAAGTTTGCCACTCACAAACGCCTTGCACAGCTGTTCTTAGAGTGATGGGAGCAGAGGGAAGGAAGAAGCCTTAGTTTGGAGACATGAGCAGAGTTGAGAAGGGGCAAAAGCTGAGAGCCAGAGAGACGAAGACAAGCCAGGCTCCTGGGAATTTACAGAAATCTTGAGGAAAGCTTTGCAATTGCCACAGAACATGGGAGAGGGAATTTGTAGCTAAATCTCAAAAACCCAAATGACCCCAGCTGATATCTAGGGACAAATAGTTATATAAGAACTTCAGTAGGCCCAGTTCCACTGTGGCCTGGGAGACACTGTCTCTTTCAGGTGATTTTGTTCGTTTCTACTTTAATCTGTTATACTGAAATTTCTGTTTTAATTCTCAGAGGGCAATCTTATTTCCCAGGCCTTGGGCTCCACCTCCCAATTGTTCCCATGGACCAATCATAAGCAGGGAGTACAAACATTTGCCATAATTAATAGCTTTTATTCTCTATCTCCTGTAAGACCAAAACATTTGGCAAATTAATAAGGTTACTTAAGGCACAAATCTCACTGGCACCATCAGTTATCATTTGGATCTTTAAACTTTGCAAATGGAAACAACAACCTGGTGTTAATATAGCATCTCATAGAAAGGAGTCTGCCATGCATGTCAACATAGTAATTTGGTGTATTTCTAAGTTGATATGTAACCAGATTATATTGCAGGTGCAGCACAGGATACTAGGGATGTAAAAAAATTAAAATGCAGCACTGTGCCTTCTTTCAAGTAGCTAACAATCCATACTGGGGGATAAGTACAGCCCAATCAGAGTGATACACCAAAATAGATGCTCCAAGGGCCCAAGAATACAGCCTAGAGGGAGACCAACCTTAGTCAAGCCAGGCTGGCTGATGCTCTTTGTGTTGGGTACTCTTCGTCAGCCCCCATCCACCCAGCTCCATTCTCCTCCGTTTTCTGCACCCCCAACAGGCTGAGCCTTACCAACTCTATCACCCCAGCTCACATGCCCTCTGTTTCTGGGTCAGGTTCCTACAGGAGGCATGCATTAGGAAGAGGGAGAGGTCCAGGTACTTCTTCTCTGCTCCCTCTTTCCTTTGACACCACAATCCCTGTCCTGTGGCTTCTCCTCCATGCCTCAGTCTCTCCCTGGGACTCTAGTTACACCACATCTCCTCCTGCCCTTCCAGACCTACAGATGGTAAAGGCTTCTAGCCATCTCTACTTTCTGGTTATCTCAACCCCTAGTTTGTCATCTCAATCTGCTCACACTTGTCAATGGTACCTACCCTAAACCCGTCCAGTTCAACCATTTGAGTATAAATCCTGACAGACCTTGATTGATCCACATTGGAACAAAGATTTATTTCTCACTTGTGCTGTACGTCCATCGCGGGTTAGCAGGAAGCTCTGCTCAGGGCCTGAGGCTGATGGACGCTCTGACACCTCAACAAGAGGCCTCCACAATGGCTGATGCAGGAGAGAGAGCTGGAGGGTCTTAAACGCTTTGGCCAGAAGGTGATACATACACACTGTTTCTTCTCACAGTCCACTAGCCACTAAAAGTCATATTTCTGGCCCCACTAGATTGCAGGAGGCTGAGAAACATCGAGGAGTACATGGATATTTGATGAGTCAGTGAGCAATAAATGCAGTGTCGTGTGTGTATCTGTCCGCGTCGTTGTCCCCCACCTTCCGGCTCCCTGCTAAAGAAGGGTGTGTGGCCAGCCCCACTCCAGGGAGGGAGCAGTAGTGGTTTAAAAGTCTTCAGGAATTTGGAAAACTATGGTTCAGATATCTGTAATACTTGTACCATGTTCATGAGCACATATTTCCATGTGTTCATACGAGATATAAGATAACTCTAGTTGTGATGTGTCAATAACTGGTAATAGTAGCTTCTATAAAACCATTTTCCAGAGCTGTGGGTTCTGTGGATTTTGAGTTTTTGAAGATGATACTAGGAGCTTGTTTAATATCACTGGGAGGCTTTCCATCTTGAAAATAAACATCCTCAACTTCATAATTTTGCCTGGGAATAGCCTTGATTATGTTCTTCCTGTTAGTATTCTCACCAACCACTACAGTTCTTCAGGGAGTGATAATCCTGGGTAGAGACAGGGACAACAGGCGTAAGATGACTACATGTAATGGAGAAACGATCCCCATAGACTCATATCTTCTCTCTACCCCCAAAGAACCAGCTAAAGGAAAAGAATTGAGTTCACTGTTTTCCCCAAAATAAGAGTTTTTAGTTCAGCAGAAGAATTATAATTGTGCAATCTCAGATAGTCATGCAATTATTCAGCAGATATTTATGGAGCTCTTATTAGGTGTCAAATGCCAAGCGAAGCTCTAGATACTGAAAATACAGCAGTAAACAAGCAGGCACAGCCATGCCCTGCTTGCCTTCCTGGGGAAGATGGGTATTAAATAATAAATCACACAATAAATTTCTTAGGTTACAGATGCGACAAAAGTGCAAGAAGAAATGCAGAATGGGATGGGAAAGCTAAGAGGGCCTTCCCAAGACCAGGAGGTCAGGGACATGTGTTGCAAAGGGACACTGGTGACTTCTAGCCTGGAAAGACCCTGGTTTTTCAGAGAGGCTAGGAAGGGGCAGGAGGAGGTAAGAGTTGGGGTGGTCTTATCTCTCTAGGATATCTAACATAGAAAAACATGCACTAACAGGGTCTAAGACTTAGCAGTTAGTTGCCAAACTTTCCCAAAATGGAAAAAACAATTCCAGCAATTTCATGGCTAAAGTCTAGACCTCCTGACCAACGTGGGAAGAGCTCCTGCTTGAACTGAGCTGTGTCCATCTCCACTTGGGTAGGCCCAGGATGTTGGACTGGTGGCGGGACAGCTCACAGAAAATTTACTTGCCCCAGAGACCAGGTCACTAACCTTCTGAAATCATTTCCGGATGGAAGAGGGAGTCAGACAGACAAGTGGTTCCATCATTGGAAGACAGAGATGTGCACTTTTAGTGGAAAGAAAGGCTGTAAATAAAAACAAAATTTTTTATTTTTTACGAAAACCTTTAATCGGGTTTTGGTAAACCCATGTAAGGCAAAGCATCATACAAAAAGGGAGAGAGGCATCCCACACCTCTACAGTGAGAAGAGGGCACAGCACAGCCGGAGCATCGCGAGAGCCTGCAGTAGCCACACGGGCAGCCATGGTGGAGCCCCATGGCACCAGTGCCCTGTTGGAGCGACTTGCCTGCTGCCAAAGTCATTGATGAGACAGGTCCACACTCCTTGGCAGGCAGCAGAAGTCTCGGCAGCAGATATCAATGAAGGGGGCCAGAGCAGACAAGAAAAAAATTGATGGACACCACCTGGTAGCTGACAGCAGTTATTCATGAGCACATGAGAGAACCCCCCTGAGAACTCCCAGGAATAATTTGAAGGGACTTTGTGAGGTGTTGAATAACTTGCAATAGTAAGTGTGGTGAATGCCAGCAAAACACAGGTCATTACGCGATAAGAAAGTGGATGATAATTTCTTCCGTAAATTTACAAAGCATTTTTGGGTCAGAATTGTGGAGTGATAGGGTTTCAGCTATCCAGATACCTATTGAAAAGACAAATTGGCAAGACAAGATTTCAAATCAGCTTTTGGAGGGTGTCAGGGGAAATTTTCTACTATACAAGCAGAGAAAGCCAAATGACAGAGAGAAACCAGTGAAGAATCTATAAAAAGAGAGAGAGAGAGAGAGGCCATAGAAGCAACTGTGAGAAAGGTCAGAGAGAAGAATTTAAGGAAAGGAGAGAAGTCAGCAAAGAAAGGCAATGAACTTTAGGAGACCCCTTTTTAACCAGCTCGTGGGCCTAGTGGGAAGGCTGAGAATAGGAAGAAAGGCTGAAAGACAAAGGCATTGGGAGGAGCTGGACGCTCTTCAAGCAAACAGACCTGCAGGCACAGGGACAAGCCAGACCAAGGTGTGAGGGGACCGGAAGACAGCAAGATGCCAAGTTGGCTGCACAGGGATCCCTGCAGAGAGTTCAGAGGCAAATGGGGCCAGACTGCTGCAGAGGATCTTAAAGAAATAGCACGATTTTATGTGGACAAGGGAGAGAGAGATTTAAAAGAAAACTTTCCCAGAAAAAAAGCCTTCCCTGGAAAAGCTTAGCTGAGATGCTTCAAATGTGGACTGAACCCCGAGGCTGCACAAGATAGGGATCTGAGCCCCATTCCCACCCACCCCCAATCCCATGGAAGTGGCGTGAGGTTGGCCCCCTTCACTGACTGTCTGCACGGGACAAGCATCAGCTTGTCCCTTGGCACAAGCCACTCACTGCCCTTCTGAGGATCAGGGTTCTTAACTGCAAGCAACAGAAATCAAGTCTGGCCCAGTTAAGCACAAAGGTTTGTTTTTAAGATATTGATTAGTTCACAGTAGCACTACAACATCTGGAGAACCAGACCTGGGGGGTAAAGCCCAAAATCCCACTACAGAACTTTTCCGGAGAAGAGCCCCCTGCTGCTGCCACCGGGCCCAGACACTGCAGCCGCTTCCACCAAGACTCCAAAGCTGCTGGCCGTGAGCACCACTGCCACAGTGGCCCCAGGAGTCCCAACACCGTGGAACCGGAGACCAGGTCTTAAGGACCCCCTGGCTGCAGAATGGCCCATATCCATGTCCTAGCCATAGCAGAAATTGGGAAAGAAGTGTGTGGCATTTTCAGCTTCAGCTGTAGAAGGCAGCTCTGCCTCCCAGGAAGACCCATACGGTGGTGGCTCCCCAGAGGACAGTCTTTCAGACACTGAGGAGCTGAAAAGAATGAGGAGCACCCAGCCCACCACGGTGACACTCAGCTTCCTGAGCAGCCTCATGTGTGACACGGAAGGTCTTATCCATACTGTCATTTACTGTGCCCCAGCTCTGCACACCTACCCCCCACCTCTTCACCCCTGGCACTTAGCTCTTCTCTTCCCGCACACAGTTTGGAGGGAGGCCTTAGTGGCAGCTGAGCAGTTCTCCTGCAGCCGCCAGGAGGATGCAGGGGAGGGTGAGGAGGGCAAGGGAGGGCGGGAGGAGGGAAGCTGTCTCTGCCATGCCCAGGAGGACCCATGGCTTCTGCCCTCCCTAGCTTGAAGGGGAGGAAACAGGCTCGGCAAACATTCCCCAAAGTACAACTGTCCATCTGTTACACTTGGATGTGATGGGGGTGTTCTTTTTTTTCCTTTAATCATTTTGCTACATTTTACTGGTAGCTTCCATGCTGTTTAAGCAGGTAATCATCTATTCCTTAAAAACCCTGGCACGATTTATCAGAGTCTGCTTGGCTTTCTAATGAGTGATCATAATAGCTATGCTTGCTGGTAACTCCTTTTTTTCATTCTCAGATTTATCAAGGTCTGATTTAATTGCCATAAACAAGGAAAAACAAGATCAAATTAACAGATGAAATCATAGGGTTTGGAGCTGATACATATTAATGAGCTCTTACTTTTGTGATCTGGCTAATAATGACCCCAGACCTTGATAAAATTAGCCAAAAGGAAAACAAACATATCAGGGACGGCAGTGCTTGGATGCTTCTAGGCTGGGAAGCCACCAGATGCAGAGAGAAGCTTCCTTGGTGAGCTGGAGGGAGTGGGAGAGGCATGTGCAGGATGAACACCTCCCTCCCCCCCGGCCCCCGCCCCATGCCTGAGCCTGTGTCCGGATCTGGGGACAGTGCCTGCCTGTCCCGTGAGTGGCCCAGCATCCCTGCTCTCCCCACGCCTCCCAAACACCCGGGCAGTCCCTTGGCTGTGCTCCAATCTGAGAAATCAGACACAATATAAGCCACTCCTCAGTGGAATTCTCTCCAGTCCTTTTAACAGGCTTGAGGTATTTTACATCCACAGGAAAACCACCTTTGAATTAGTGGTTTTGTTCTCTGAATTGTGCTTTGTATTTGCTCTAATCAAATTCCCTCTCACCCAGATAAGCATTAAATGTGGATCACATCAGAGGCAAACACTTGCAACTCCCTGCCTGCTCTGCTTGGGGAGGAGAACTTCCCTTTGTTATGGAAATGTTTCTCCGGAGTGAGCCGACTCTGGGAAGCAGGCACCAGCCAAAACACACTCTTTGCGCCCCTGGGTTTCTGCACCGCTTCACTTCGAGACCATGCGACTTCAAGCAAGGAGTCTCATCGGGGAAGATAGTTCTATTTCTACAGGAACACATCAGATCTTTAAACAAGCACCTGGACGGCAGGACTGTGAGGTGCCAGCTTGGAGTCTGAGGAATGGGGTCCACCTCCCTCTCCTACCACCTCCCCTGCAGGAAGGTCATTTAATTTCACTAAGCCTTGCTCTCTCCATCTGTACAATGGAGGTAATAAAAATACTTACTTCCAAGAGTTGTTGATAATTGAATGAGGTAACATAGAAAGTGCAGGAGACAGTTCCTAATACATAATACGTACTTAAAATTTTCTTATTTTACCGCACATGTTTTTTCCCCATTTTGTTATTAAACTTCTAACTACATATTCTTGAAATAAGCTTCTCGATCCCCATTGCTGGTGTAGAGCAGTGGTTCGCCGGTGTGGTCCTCATACCAGCAGCATCAGCATCTTATTAGAAAACTTGCTAGTAACACAAATTCTCAGGACCTTCCCAGACCCGCTGAATCAGAAACTCTGGGAGTGGAGCCCAGAAACCTGCATTTTCACAAGTCTTGTAGGCCATTCAAATGTATGCTTAAGTTTGAGAACCACTAATATGAGGAGAATATGGTATAGGAAACTTCTCAAAGAGGAAGTGTTACCCGATAAATTTCCCCTCCTCGAATCTCTGCTTTTTCATTTATTGGCTCTCTATATTTATATTCATTGAGTTGGCGTTTACAAAAGTGACTTCAGTTGTATGCAGTGAAAGCGACATAAAACGAGCCAGCATGAAAGTGAAATGAGCCACATTCTGCTGTCCTTACTCTGAGCTTTTCCAGAAACAAGTTTCAGAGTTAAAACTTCGTGTGTTCCATCACACATTCCTTTCTACGTAGCAGAGAAAGGAATCACGGAGTCACAGCTCCAATAGACGAGGAGAGTCTTTGCATAAATCAAAAAGACAGGAAGCTCTCTTCTCATGACCGTTGGGATTTGGGACAGATGAAAGAGAAAAAGCTATGGAAAATTTAAATCTTTTTATTCCAAATGTTCCAGACAATACTAATAATAAACATGGGGGCAATTGCAATTTTTTTTAGTGATAAAACCACATTCTAAGGTTATAGACCTTTTGTGGGATTTATCTGCACAAAAGATAAGTATTTACAAATGGATCAAATTTCCCAATCAGGCCTCAAAATACAGAAGCTCATTTTTTAGATGTGTACCTGAAACATTTTAGGTTCTGCAAGGGAAGAGTTGCAATCTATAATCTTGAGAACCAGCGTTTTGCCCTAGGCAATGATTTTGATCTAAATATGCTCTAATTGTAAGAGTCTTCTGCTTTAGAGGTTGGGTTATTATTACTGTTAATATAATAAGTGAGTATTTATCTTGACAATTAGGTAAAACTAAGACTTTCTTCTATTCCCAGAAAGCGCTGTGGAGCCCAAGGCAGCCAGTGCCACTCTGGGGCTATCTGCAGATTTTACATCTTGAATTACTTGTATGAAACACTAACAGCAAAAGTTTCTTTCAGGAAGGTTTGGCAATGATTACACTCCCTCGCCAGCATCTGACATCTGTCAGTTCTATTACACTGTATAAGCTGTGACTGCTTTATGGAGGTAGATTGTGGCTAGTAGAACGGGTCACATTACTGAGTAGTCACATCTCTTGGATTTAGAATCCTTTAAAGATTAGAATTTCTCTGTAATGCAGAACAATGTGCACACAAACTACACAAGGATTATATAGAAGTCATTCCTCCTTCAGCCTATATGTTGGCTGAAATCTTTTTTCCCTGGTGATTTTAGTCTGCAGCAGGACTATTGTTTTAGCTTAATTTCTCTCCTCATCTTTTGGAGTTTCAGTTTTTAATACTATAACTATATTAGCAAAGTTAGGGTCCAAAAACAACATCCTGAATACATAAATTAATCCATGGCTGGGCTTTTATTAATTGAAAAATCTTGTTGATTTTTGGCTTCAGAAGTTATTTTTAAATAAAGAAAAAAGAGGCAGTGATGGCAGAGCCATTAGCCACTGGGTAGCTAGATCCCCTCCAGTCCCTAAGACCCTGGAGGGTAAGAATTAGGCTCAAGAAGACACATGGAATAAGTCATTTAGGCCCGTTTAGGCCTCAACTAGGGACCCAGCTAGTGAATAACAGTAGAAACCAAAGAAATAGTGTGAGGAGTGATGAGTCATTAACAATAAACACAGGAACGCCAGGTAGGGCTGTAGATTGTGTCTTGATACAGGGCTGACCTACAAGGGGGAAAAAAGCAGAAAAAGTGTGAATCCTCTGACTGCCTTCCCCTGCTCTACCTCCCTTTAGCTTTTTTCTTCCCTTTGTTAGACATAAGAGTCAGAAAAATGGAGCAGTCAAGTATGGGGTTGTGGAATCATACAGACATGGATCCAAACCTTGGTTTTTCTGTCAATTATCAGCTGTGCTACACTGGGCAAGTTACTTAACACCTCTAGGCCTCCATTTTGGCATCAACCAAGTTGAGATAATAAGAATACCTACCCCATGAGACAACTAAATAGCTCACGACTTGACACAGAGTAAGCACTCCATTATTAGTTATTCTCTTTCCACATGGTCCTGCTCTTAGTTAAGTTATGAGTGAAGTAGGCAGAGTGTGCCATGAGGGCAAGGAGGCAAAGGCAGTGGAGGACGGCTCCCAGGTAGAGAGGCTGAGCAGCGACTTGCTGATTGCTTCTTTGTTTTTCACAAGAACCTTACTGTATGATTTTCTGGATTTTTTTCTTCTTCTTCTTTTCTTTCCGACATCACGATGGTTGTGGTAGGAAGCATATGGCCTTCCAAAGATGTCCAAGTCCTGATACCCAGAACCTGTGAATACATCACCTTATGTGGCAAAAAATGACTTTGCAGACATGATTAAAGTTTTTGAGATGGAGAGATTATCTTGGATTATCTGGGTGGACCCAGTGAAATCACAAGGGGCCTTAGAAGAAGGAAACAAGAAAAGTCAGAGTCAGAGAAGGAAATGCGGCAACAGAAGCAGAGTTAGAGAGAGATTTGAAAATGCTATGCTGCTAGCTTTGAAGATGCAAGAATGAGCCACCAGCCAACGAATGTGGGCAGCCTCTAGAAGGTGGAAGAGGCAAGGGAACAGTCTCCTCTAGAGCCTGCAGAAAGGAAGATAGCCCTGCCAACACCTCAATTTTAGCCAAATGAAACCCATTTCGGACTTTTGACTTCTAGAACTGTAAGGTAATAAATTTATGTTGTTTTGAGCCACCAAGTTGCCAGCAATTTGTTACAGCAGCAGTAGGGAACTAATACTACAGCATATAATGTGTAACTCAACGTTGTGGTAGAGAATACAAAGAAAAACAACTTTCTGCCCAACATAACCAACAATCTGATTTAACTCCAGCAGTTCCGTAGCCTGCTCTACTTTGGCCTTCAAGGAAGATGTAGCAAAAGTGAATTTTTATTTAAAAGAGAGCATAATTCACTCAGGAGTAATAATCAAGTATCAGAGGAGAGAATTAGTTGCCTAGAAGTCATTTTAAATATGGGAGAGAGAGAGTTGGTACTAAATCTTTATATTTATATCATTTTCGATGAATAGACAGTGGTACTCAAGGAGGAAGATCCTAGAACACAGTCAACCCCTATCTGTCACTCAGCCTTCCCAGATGTGTCAGAATGGGTTGGAAAACTCCAACAGAGCAGGCTGAGGAAAATCCTCTCAATTTCAGGCTACAACTCAATCCCCAAATGTGGCATCACAACTCCATTTCCTAGTTACCTTCTTTTGTAGCTCAGTCTTGCTCTCAAGGTCCTTTTGCCTCGTTTTGAACACATCTTTACTCTTCTGCCTGGATCAGAGTCACCTGACTTCCACACGTTTTCATTATTTACCCACCCTTTTCATTTTAAGTTTTGTTTTTTCAGGAAAAAAAGCTTTGCCAGAGACACACCATCTAGGACTCTCACACTAGGTCTAAAGAGCATACCAAATTGATGGATTGAAAACTGAGCCCTGAGTAACAGATTTAATCCCTAAATAACTGACCAGATTCAGTTTTTACAAAAAAGAATAAAAAAATTCATCCACAAACCACAGGATCAGGGATCAATTTGCTCCATCAGAAACAACCACGAGCTACCAATTTGTAGCCCATAAAAATAAAAATAAATTGCGTAGATGATAAATTATCCCACCTCTCAGAGTACCCAGGGCCTGATGGGCCCTCAATCAAGATAAGCTAGAATTTTTGTAAAATCCTTTTCATAGGGAAGTGACTCATATCTTTGACAAAACAGGCACACATCCACTAGAAAACCTCAAAGCGGGTGCTGATGTTACACTCGTTTGCTTAACAAATGTGTAGTAAGCACCTCTCACATGTTGTGTGGGGACACTTTGGGGAACAATTCACATCTGGAGACCCTCTCTGGCTCTTAACAGTTTTCCCCACTCTTTATCCTCATTCTTCACATTCCAAGAGGTAAGTAACTCTCTCAAAGTTCACTCCCGCTGCAAGTCTCTCCATGTGTGTGACAGTTTCTTCCTAGTCATTTGTCATGATGTTTGAAGTCCAGGGAAAGCCTACTCGCAGAGAGGACTCCTGGTCACTAAAGGGAATGTGACAGGACTGGGCCGTTTCTCCTGCCCATGGGAGGCCATCTCCCCCGCCACCCCATCTGCTGGTCTTTGCTGCTACCCCGCCAAAGGATTCCAAGTAAAGATCTAGTTGGTGGTCATGCGCAGATTTGCCCAGGCCTGGAAGATGTTCTGGGGAAGTGGAAGACAGCCCAGCTTCAGAAATGTCTTCCAGACTGTAGCTATTAGGGCTTTCACATCAAGAAACAAGGGGGGAAAGGAAAAGAAAAAGAGAGGTTGGAGTAGGTGGGGACTGGATGGGATTTGTTCAAGAGCAGATTTAAATCATTCTGCTTTTTTTTGAAACAACTTACTTTGTAATCATTGCCTTGGCATCTGGCCCTCTCTCATTTAACCTCATCTGCCTGACTTTAAATTCATGGAACAGATTTTCACTGCCTTGGACTCTGAGCAGTTGGCTGGTGGAGTGTTCTTGGATGTTACCAAAAAAAGGCATTTGATACCATTAATCATATTGCCATATGTAATAAATTGGCTGCCTATGGTACATCGCCTAAAATTGTCACATGGTTCCAATCAGAGCTCTGCCAACTGAAAGTGGTTATTGGAAACTCTGACTCTCTCTTTCAAGCACGGCTTCTCCGTGTTCCACAGGCCCCTCCTGTGTGTGCCGCACATTAATGACCTTCTGGCTCATCGTCTGCACAAAGGCCAGCCCTTCCCAGAATGCACATGTTTGGGGGTGCTGCTCTACGTGGGCAATAACCTGCGTGGTATCACAGTCACATCGTTAAGGTCAGCCTTTGACAGCCAGGCAACTTGAAGGCTAATTTGATACCTCACCTAATTTGCAGTTTTGCATCTGCCTCCACCCTGATTCTTTTTAAACCTTCCTGTGCCTCTCCCCAAGCTAGATTTAGGGGAGCAGTGTCCCCCAGCGAGGATTCTGCTGCCTGGACTCATCTTGGCCCCGGGGATGAGTGCCTGCCACACTGCAGTGAGGATGCTCCCAATCCATTTGAGAATAATTGATTTCAGCAAGTGGAGAAAAGGAGGTGGACAAAGAGGGGAAGCATTGACAGTTATCATGCCGCCACTGCTGCTAACCTTCATGGGTTACATTTGCGTGTTGTTAGGTTTGGCATTCTTTGTTTCTTTCTTTCTATTTTGTCTAGTATGATCAGACCAATCTGGATAAAATAATAAGGAACTAAACCGTTCCCTCCAAATCAGATTCTTGTTCTGTTTGGTTTTGAAACTTTGAAAGACCTTTATGAAGTGTTTGGAATTTGACTCCATTTTTTTTGGAAGTGGAAAGTACTGTGTACTGTTTTACATAAAACTTTCGTGAGTACATACAATGCATCTTTGTAGGCATTTGTGTGTGTGCGAGAATATGTGCGCACATGTCCCTTCTTTGTGTACATCTGTGTGTCCAGATTCCAGCTGGGACCAGGTACTGAAATCCTGAAATACAGTTTTTGTCTCATTTCCAGCAGTTCTAAAACAGGAAGTACAGGAAATATTAGTCACCCCCCCAGAACCCCCCCCCAATCCTGGAAAAAAGTTCTGTTCTCATGAAATTTGCAGCCTGATATTTGCAGACCCAGGAGGTTCAGGCAGTTTGGGTAAGGTTCATACAAACATCCCTGCCGCCATCTGAAACCTATAAATAAAGGCCACTAGGGAGAAAAAAACCAAGGTCCCTCCTTTTTTCACACCACATCTACATCTTTTATCTTAGCAAGACAATGCAGTAGAAGAGCATTTGGGGAGAGCCTGAGCAAAAAAAAATTAA
The DNA here is from genome assembly GCF_037783145.1 of Equus przewalskii. Lineage (NCBI taxonomy): Eukaryota > Metazoa > Chordata > Mammalia > Perissodactyla > Equidae > Equus > Equus przewalskii. The sequence goes on along the minus strand of NC_091837.1, from coordinate 48,196,746 downwards.
TAGATGGCCTTAAAAAATAAGAGCTCTGAGTGAAACACAGAGCTAGTGATGTGCTCATACAGAAACCCAACTGAAGTTTCAAAGTGCTTGTGAGAAAGGCAAGGTCTGGCGTCCCCCTCTCCTTAGTGAAGCACTGGAAGGATCAAGATCCGGGCCTCTGTGGCTCTCCATCTTTTCCCATATAGGTGGTACAATGCTCATGGAACAAGCTTGACCTTTATTTCAGAGAAAAACAAATAATAAAAGTGAACCGAATGGCAAATTCTGAAGAGAGTTGGTGGTTACTTGCACATCCCTTGAATCAGGCAATGCTCTGGGGACACATAAAAGTGCAGTAATACACCCAACTGTGCAAAGGATTTTCGCCCCACTGGCTATCGTAAAAAGTTCAAGTCTAAATATTCATCGCTTGTATATTCAGGGGCTTTGTTACAGAATTCTGGTTTGAGGATGCAAAATGACTGCATTTCTTTATCAACTGGTTTGTGTTGTGGACTGACAGGTAGGTTCCCCTTGCAGAACCCTAAATTCACCTACAATGAATTAATCAGATTTGGTACTTAATGGTGCCACACTTTTGAAGAACTCAAAGCTCTTGCAAACAATTTTCCTTCCTCCTCATTTAATCAGTATTTATCGAGCATGTGGTGAAATCTGGGGTGAGGGACAGAGAAGAAATCTCCTCTGCCCTGGAAGGTCATATAGTCTAGTTCAAATACACACACACATAGAATTATGTACTATAATCTTATGTGGTATGCGTGTTTTTTACTTTTCATAAAACTCCTTTGAATTTATATTGTGTTTTGAGATCTACTGTATTTGAGGAGTTACAGGCTTTTTCTGACCCACTTTATGAGCATCTCTTTTGTGGTTGTTCGTATCCATGGCCAGTAAGCTACAGTCATTGCTAATGGGAACATTCAGGATGGGAGGGAACAGGAGTGTGTACTGCTCAAAAGGAGGAAATATAAAAATAAATGATAAGATGAAAAAGTAGTCAAGGAAGTCTTCTAAATGGCGAGGACCCCCGTGGACATCAGTGTCACATGTAGCTGGCTCTTACCATTTTTTCCTCTAATCGTTTGGTGAAGGGGCTGTCAGGAAACCAAAGAGAATGGTGCAGACTTTTTACCAATCCAGGCATAAGTTAAGCAGGTAGGTCAAGTGGGTCATGTTAAGCAGCCTGTAGCCCAAGGGGGGTGTGCCAACCACTTATTACTGAGTTGGAAAAAAACCACTGGCAGCCAAGGAAGGCCTTAGCAAGACTATAGTGTCAAAGGGTCAAATCATGATACAAGAAGAAACCTTACTTCAAGCAAAGTTCAGAAGGAGCTGAAAGAAGTGCCCTCATAAAGCAAGGGTTAGCAACTGTTTTCTGTAAAGGACAGGATAGTAAATATTTTAGGCTTTGCAGACACATATCGTTTCTGTCACATAGTAGTGTGCGTGCGTGTGTGTGTATGTGTGTGTTTTACAGTCCCTTAAAAATATACAAACCACTCTTGTCTTGAGAGCCCTACAAAAACGGGTCACAGGCAGGATTTGGCCAGTAGGCCAGATTCATCCTGCAGGTGGTAGCTTGCCAACCCTGGAAACTCCCATGTAACAAACACGTGTTGTGCTGCTACTACGTGTTAGGCATTGTGCCAAGAGTAGAACCATCTAGATAAATGGTTTGGTCCTGTCATCAAGAAGCCTCTAATTTAATATGTTGTAGCAATTCAGCAAGGAGTGGATTAAGCTGTAACTAATATTGTACAAGGTACCAAATGGTACCTCCATATAATTAGCTTCTCATCTTAATCATGGTTTAAGCATCTTTGTATCTCTGTCACCTAGCATATAGAAGGATCTCAAAAACTGTGTGTTAAAAATATACCCACTTTTTGCCTGGGGTTTTGTTCTCTTTAAAAAGCTCGCTATGTAAATTCTTTAGCTATGAGGCTTGGCAATATTGTTTAACGAAGTTTTGTTTTGTTCTGTTTTTTTACTGAAAAGTTTACTAAGGCATTTTTTTTTTCTAAATTGTATCTTCCTTTACTTACCCTTTCCTTATCCCATATCTTGTGCGCCTAGAATAATACATGCATTGACAGGTACAATGTGCCTACACAGATATAGATAAGATTCATAGCTTTCCTAAATTGCAAATGCAATATTTTTTTTCACCAGTTCCAAAGTTTCTATTCACTATTTAGAAGATTACAAGAAACAAAATCCATTATGCAATATTTTTTATCCAACTGAAAGATTGCAAGAATATATACCGTTTCCTTAAAAAATAGAATCATCATTCAAAAATGTCTATGTGTGCTTGTTATGCCAAGTTGAGACAGATGTGGTTCTATTTACTTGGGGACAGGTGCTTCATTTATTCCTTCTCTGATGCTCTTTTTTTCTTTGTATAGATTCATGTTTCTGACCTATATCATTTTCCTTTTACTGAACAACTTATTTTTTAACATTTTTTGCAGGGAAGACCTGCTGGTGATAAATTCCCTGTTGTTTTTTTTTGTCGTCTGAGAAGGTCTTTATTTCTCCTCCGCTCTTGAAGGATAATTTTGCTGGATACAGGATTCTGGGTTGGTAGTCTGCTTCTCTTAACACCTTAAGGATTTTATTCCACACGCCTTGTATGCATGGTTTCTGCTGAGAAGTCTGTTTATTTCTTACCCTTCATCCTCTATATGTAAGGTATTTTTTTCTCTTCTTGTTTCTTTCAAGATTTTCTTTGTCTTTGGTTTGCCAAAATTTGAATGATATGCCTAGGTGTCGATTTTTTTAAATCCTGATTGTTGTTCTCTTAGCTTCCTGGATCTGTGGTTTGGTGTCTGTCATTAATTTTGGGAAGTTCTCAGTCATTATCACTTCAAATAGTTTTTCTATTCTGTTCTCTCATTCTTCTCTTTGGTATGTTATAACTTTTGAACTTGTCCCACAGTGCTTGGATGGTCCAGATTTTTTCATTCCTTTTTTCTGTTTGCATTTCATTATCTTCCAGCTCACTGATTCTTTCCTAGGCTGTTTTCAGTCTACTGACGAATCCATTGAAAGCATTCTTTATTTCTGTTACAGTATTTTTGATTTATAGCATTTCCTTTTGGTTCTTTCTTAGCATTTCCATCTCTTTGCTTATATTACACATCTTTTCTTGTATATTTTTTACTTTTTCCATTAGAGCCCTTAACATATTAATCATAGTTATTTAAATTCCCTGTCTGATAATTTCAACATCTGTGTCATATCTGAATCTGGTTCTGATGATAGCATTTTGTCTTCAGACCATGTTTTCACTTGTTTTTGGCATGCCTTGTAATTTCTTGTTGAAAGCAGGACATGTTATATTAGGTAATAGGAACTGAGGTAAATAAGCCCTCAGTGTGAGGCTCTCTGTTAATCTGGCTGGGAGTCAGGCCATGTTTAATGTTTTCAGTAGCTGTAAGTGCCAGAGATTCAAACTCCCATAGTGTTCTTGTTCTTGCCTTTCCTCTTGACTTTGGGCTTCCCTCAGTACTCCTCCTCAGAGAGTCCATGTCTTGCAGCTCTCTCAGCTGCCATCACTGTTATCATACTGCAGCCCTGATGTTGTCGTGGTAAGGAGTAAGGAGAGTGAGGATTCTGTCATCCTACAACTAAATCTAAGTGTTTTAGTGGGTTTGTGTCTTGGGGCTGTGACCTTCACAAGTGACTCCTCTGTGGTATAGCTTTTCCTCATGTGATCCCTACTCCCTTCCCGGTATGCAGCATCCCAGTCTATTTCCTTGAATCTCTGACCTCTGTTGACAATGTTTCTCACTTCAGCCCCCTTAGGTGAAACTGGAAGGTTAGAGGGTGCTAGAATGGGAGAAGTGCCCTTCCTCAACTGGGATAAAGCTCTGATAAAGTCTTTACCCCTGAAGTGCAGGCCTTTGTTATGGAGAAGTCTCCTGGTATATGTCACAATGATTATTCTTTCTCTCTCTGTGAGGGACTCTTTCTCAGATCTTAACTCTGAAAACCTGTTGGGGTCCCTGGAGACAGAGCCTACGAAAGTCTGGGGCCTCCCAAGACCATAATCCCCAGGACTCTCTCACTCTCATGCTAGTCCACACTCAGCCTCCAGCAATTCATCAAAATTACTCTTCGAGTGTTCTTACCAGTTCATGGTTCCAGCAATTTCTGCTCCAGGTAAACAGATCTCTGCTGGGTCTCTCTTGATTTGTCTGTCTCTCCAGATTTCAGGGTGGAGTTTTGCCCTGCAACCTCAGTTTCCCTATAAGCACAAGAAATGTCATTGGTTTTCAGTTCTGTCCAGGTTTTTCTTGTTGAAAGAAAGGCAGTAACAACTTCCAAGCTCTTTACATGTCAAATCTTAAACCAAAAATAACAAAATGTTTTAACGAATAGATGTATGATCAAATAAACAAAAGCAGAAAATACATTCTCAAATCAGTCTCTAAGTTTAACTTTTCTATGACAACTACTGACCAGGACTGAAGTACCTGTGCCATCAAATGGCAGGAAACTATCTAAGAAGCAAGCAGCTATAGGGCCAACACAGCACAGGGTAATAAAGTTTTTATAAATGTAGAAAGCACGTCATCCTTATCACCAGGCAGTTATTAAGCACCTACTATGTGCTAGGATTATTGAGTATTCACAAAGGATGTGATCAGTGAGCAGTAAGTCTAGGGCACCAGCTAGAGATGAGGTATGAATAAAAAGAATAAATAACAAAAGTTTGTGTAAGAAATAGTGAGTTTTCATATATTGCTGGAAGATGTAAATTGATTCAACAGTACTATAATATTTTAAATGCTTACATGGATAATTTATTGGAGTATGGCTTTATAATTAAGTATTAATTAAAAATAAATAACAACTCAAGGCAGTATGTGTTAAGTGCCAAATGAGTGGTAGAGGCAGTAATTGCTGAATTGTGTATATAGTATAGTACTAGTCACCCTCCCCCATTTGCAGGCACCCAAACATGTTCTTGTACCGTTAACTGGCACCACTTAATCTCTGTCTCATCTGAGCTCCCCCATGAAAATATATGTCATATTACAAAATGAGATTTGAGACCACCAAGTAAGATTTACAAAAGAAATCTTATATCTATAACACCATTTTGTGATCCTTTGTTTATTGCCCATCTTCAGCTGAGAAAATAAGTTGGAGAGACCAGGAAAAAAGTTTGGTGATCAAAAGAACCCCAAAATTTCTTGCCTTTCTACCAAAAGGAAGGTATGGAGGTTATCTGCCCTTTGCCTCAATCCTAAGCAAAGAGGCTTCAATAGGACCTCCCAGACGCTTAATATGTCCATGCAAATAGTTTAAAGATCCACCGGGATAATGTCTGCCTGATGCTTGGAAAATCTCAAGGCCAAAGACTGGCAGGCTAGTGCTCTGCTAGCATAAGATTATCACAGGCTTCCCAAGAAGGCTGTCTGGACGGTTGTAGTGAAATCATCAAGGGGCTGAACCATGGGATTCTTGGGGTTTACAGAAAGAACCATGAGCAACTACTAGAGATATGTTCCCCACATCAATGGAACTAAAGTCAACTCTTAAGAACACCCAAAAACATGCGATGAGAGAAAAAGCCAGCGTGAAACACTAACAACCTCAGGGATTGCCTATGCCACCTCATAACAATACCTGTCTCACCTCAGGGCCTTTGCACCTGCTCTTCCCTCTGCCTGGGATACCTCTCCACCACGTGTCTCTTAGCTGGCTGCCTCATTTCTTTCAGGTCTTTAGTCTGAAGGCATCCCTCAGTGAGGCTTTCTCTGGCTACAATGTCTAAAAGTGTTAACACCTTATGTCCCTTTTTCCTGTTTTATATTTCCCCTTAGCACTTTTCTTTATCTAACATAGGAAATGTTGCACTGACGTACATTTTGTATTATTTTTCTCCTCCAATAGATTGTAAGCTCCATGAACACAAGTGTTTTTGTCTATTTTGTTGACTATTATATCCCCAAGTCCTAGAATAATGCTTAGCACACAGTAAGCATTCAATAAATATTTACTTAATGAATGAGTTATTAAAAATAAATTGACAAGGGGCTGGCCCCGTGGCTGAGTGGTTAAGTTCACGTGCTCCACTGCAGGCGACCCAGTGTTTCGTCGGTTTGAATCCTGGGCATGGACATGGCACCGCTCATCAGGCATGCTGAGGTGGCGTCCCACATGCCACAACTAGAAGGACCCACAATGAAGAATACACAACTATGTGCCAGGGGGCTTTGGGGAGAAAAAGGAAAAAAATAAAATCCTAAAATAAATAAATAAATAAATAAATTGACAAGGTCTGTGAGAGAGAAAAGTAAATGACTTTCTGATTATTCTCCATGAGCCTTCCTTAATCAACATGCCAATCACACTAGTTTCTGATAACCCACGGTGTTTAGAATGGCACATCACATGTGCATAAAGAAGTATAGAAAACTAGAGTGGTCAAGATGACTTCTTGTAGGAACTGGAATTTAAGCTGGGTCTTAAAGGATTGATAGGACCTAGAGACACCAAAAAGGTCTTTGAAGAAAAATGAAGAGCCAAGAATGTCCATAAGGTACTCACTGAAATACAAATAGATTCATTTGCCTAAAGCAGAAGGTTTTGTAGAGGAAATAAGCCTTGGGAGGGATGCAGGGACACTTGGTCACTAATGGGAGTAGGCCCTGATGCTATCCTGAAAGCTATGGATGGAACCAGCCTTTGCACATAGCTGTGAGTAGCCTTCAAGTTAACAAAACAAGTTAGAGATAACTGGGTCAAGGCTGAAGGTCAGATTTTAAGCACCGGTGACGTTGAGTCCTCTTGTGGGAGTCGAGTCAGTGTGGTGACCAGCGAAGTCATTCATGAGGCCCAACATGAAATCGGATGAACAGTCGGAATAAATGCTCACTACCGTCCCTGCATCTCCAATATTTTATGACTCTGTGGCAGCATCTTTCAGGGCTTGGAGAAGAGTGCTGCCCAATGGGGCCCTACTGTATTCCAGCAGCCTTTGAGCCTCACAGCCTCTGACTGGCCAAGGCCAGGGAAGCCAGTGATTGCTCACGGAAGGAAGAAGGTAATAGACCTTACCGCCTTTCTGCCTTAGACAGACTTGCCTCACTGCTCCATCTGTTTGCCATTGTGTTTGCCATTTGCATCTGTGCCTGTGACTTTTGCTTGGACTTGAGCTTCACTGTTGACCAATAAGTTCTTTCACTTCCTGCCTCAGCACCGTTTTCCTAGCTTCAACCTTCTCTGTAGCATTTGACCAAGAACATTGCATCCTGCTCATGTTAGGCTAGGCCGCTCAGCTTGACACTGCATTTTCTTCCCAGTCCTTTTTGACTAGTGCATAAACAGACTTTTAGTCTTCATCTTTAATGGACTACAGCTGATAGTTAAGTTTACCATCCCTTCTCATGGGTCCAAGTCTGCGTGAGGCTTTCTGCTTAAGTAAGACTCATTATCCTGTTGTGTAATGCTGTGGCCAAAATCTAAACTGACCAGATGTCTCTTTATTCTCTTTTCTATAATTCTTCTTTATAGGCCTTATCACAATTTATCAATGTTCATTATGAAATACATTTATTTATCTGTATGTTTATTTAACAGTAACAGCTATATGTCCCCTGACTAGTCTGAAAGTAACATGAGGTCAGAAGACTGTCTGCTTTGTTCTCTACTGTGTCCCCAGCACCTAGGACAGTTTCTGGACCCTCAAATAGTCAACAAAAATTTGTTGTTGAATTCAACCCTTCTTAGGATGAATGCCCATTTATCTCCCTTATCTGAACAGGTTGTTTATTTCATAACCCTCTTCCCATGGTCTGCAGGCCTATTCCTGGTCTATTATAAAACTAATTTTCAACTCTCATTCACACAACCCACTTTTTAAAATTTGGCCACAGAACAAAAGGTAAATAATTACAGCACAAATCATAAAGAAATATATGGAAATGCTTTTTTCTTTTTAACAGAAAAGGGAACAACCAGGAAGAGAATCATTTTTAACAACCATAGTTCCTTCCAATCTTCCCAAGAGAAGGGCCCAGAACATTCCTTGAACAGTGTTCTGAAACTCACTGAGCTTGGATTGTGATAGCTGAAAAAAAGAGGGAAAGTTCCCAAATTCAAGTCCTCTTAGAAAAAAGGCACAGCTCTTGACAGCCTTTCCCACTGGGGTCTTCGGACCGCCAAGGAAGAGGGCTCTTCTATTCCTCTTTGCATGGAGTTGTTACTTATTTAGTGAGTGTCTTAGGTGTCTGAGGAATTCATAATTCACCTTGGGTCACGTGTCCTAGCACATGGTTTGTATGGAAATTCCTTTCTCCTGTGGGCACATGAATTACTTGAAGGGCCCTGGAATTGGCAATCCATCTATAATCTCTTTAAATCCCCCTTTCCTGCTTTATCAGGAACGGATGAGAACTGTAGATCAACTTCACGCTGACAGAACAGTCCTGGTTCTCGTAACTAGCTGCCAGGGCAGCTAACATCAATGAGCTCGGACCCACAGCTCCCCAAACCAAGATCAGGTCTCCCGGGGTTGAGAGACTAACTACTTCTCATGCCTTGAGAACTTCTGATTCCCACTGGTATAGAGACTATTTCAGATACAACAGCTATGTTCGTCTCTTCTTAGTATGCTATTTGAGAGCAACTCATCCTTCTGGCTTTTTTTATGTAAAGTTGTCCATATTTTTAAGTGCCATTGGATTCCTTTTCATTTCTTTACTGCAATCTTTATAAATTCCTTCAGAAATTCTAAGGAGGATTCCTTCCTCAGACTGCTGTGTGGCAATGATGTCTCTGATGCCTGTGCCTCCTCCGCAGGGCTTCTGATTTAATTAGCATAGGGCGGAGTCCAGATATCAGAATGGTTTAAAAATCATCTGGGTGATTCTAACAGGACTGAGAACCATTGATTAAGAGAAGAACATCTCAAAATTTGATGTATACGAGCTTCACCTGGGAATCATAAAAATGTAGACTCAGCAGGTCCTGGGTGGAGCCTGAGACTCTGCATTTCTAACAAGCTTCCAAGTGAAGCCAGTATTCCTAATGCACAGACCACACTTCAAGTAACGAGGTTCTTTAAACAAAGTGTGGCTACCTAAATTTAAATATGAAACTGTGTTACTTCATGAACTAAAGCTAAATGAAAGTACAAATTCAGGTTCTCAGTCACACTAGCCATGTTTCAAGTGCTCAGTAGCCACATGTGGCTAATGGCTACTGTCTTGAACAGGGCAGAGTAAAGACATTCCCACCACAGAAATTTCCACCGGACAGTGCCACTCTAGACCCTGCATTTTCTTGTATTTCAGTTTGCACAAATCACACAAAGTTTGCCAATCCTGCCACGAATGTGTTTCTGCAGCACCCAAGGGGTTTAATAACATGTATTTTATATGCATTTTTACTTTGGACTTTAAGACAAACTTCTTCCCAGAAGCTGGTGGGAGGCCCAAAAGAAACCTTTGATTTCAGAGCCAGCTATAGGCCTGAGTCGTTGATACGTGCTATTACTGTTTTTTGTTGTCGCTGCTGTAACTTTATTGAAGGTTTGGTTGAGTTAATTTGCCCTCTATGGTTATTTTTAAACTCCTTTTTAGAAAGGACTTACCAGTTTCTTTGGCCAACCTATTTTACTGGCACTGCCTGAAACACAACTTTGTTGTAGTCTTTGTTTACTTTCTCTGCACTCAGGTCTAGCCGCCTACGTCACCCTTCTCTTGATTCATTCAATAGCATCAGGACAGAGTACTCAGTAGTCCAGCACTATTCAGCTGCTATGGGAGTTAAAGAAGACATAGCAAATGGCGCTTCCCCCTCACCGAGCTCGTAATTGAATAGAGGATCTGTGATGAGACAAGTAAAACTCAAAATCTCATTAAGTCGCTAGCAGTGGCTAGCCAGCGGTAACACATTAAAACATTAAAACAGATTAGTTTCTCATATTAGCCAGCTATCACCGAGCAAAGGGCAGGTCCAGTAAAATGGTACACGGGAGAGGTAGGATTTAATGGAGGGGAAGGAGAGGCCAAGGGAAGGTCAGGGAAGGGCTAGGATATGAAAGGGCTGCAAACGGAGTAGAGCGCAGCCCTGCCAGGAAAGGACTTGGGGAAGGCAGGCAGAGTCAGGAAGAAAGAACCGAGTGAGGGGGGAGGCATGAAAGAAAAACGAGGCAAAGTGGGAGGGCAATGGAAGTGACTGACAAACTTCCGTAGTTTCCCAATTCTACAGAAAGCCATAAGTGAATTGACTAACTTATATTTATTGCACCTCCATCAGGGCAATTGTGCCCTCTGACGGAGAGGATGTAAGTGTGAGGAAGGGGGCAAGGATGGAGATGGGTCCATGGAAGGAATGGGCTTTGCCCTGCTGCCTTCTGAGACCACAGCAAAAGCAGATCTGCCTGAAAAAGGAAAGCGAAAGAGTGGTGAAGTCCCCATAGCACGGTGCCAACAGGGCTGGGCTGGGGGCATGGGAGGGCCAAGATCTATTCCCAGTTCAACCTTGTGATCTTAGGATGCTCTTGCTCTTCTCTGGGCTAATTTCCACAACTGCACCATGAGGAAGTTAAATGATTTTTACCTTTAAACTTCTGTAGTCTCTGGTTCTATACTCCAGGGCAGTGGTTTGCAAACTGAGGGTGCCAGGTGGAGCCTGGGCACCATCCTTGCACCTGCTTCACACAGAGCAGCTTCATTTCGTCTGTTTACATATCGGGTTCCATGGACCACGATCAAGACACTATTTGTTAGAATTGCCTCAGCCATTGCCTCAGAGCTTGTCTTTGACTCTTAAACCCTTATATACATCTTAGAAATTTAAATGTGTGGGAGAGAAGATAGAGGGAGGGAGGAGTGGCTGTGGAGAGGGGGTTGGGTAGAGAAAGAGAGAGCACGATGGCCCACCTGGGGCAGAAGAGGAAGAGACTGGACGTCTCCACTAACCCAAGCCACAGAGAGTCCTTTCCCGTAACACATGCTGTTTAATGAGACAGGGTCATGAAGATCACCAGCCCTGCTATGTATAGGAAGCTTGTAGAGAAAGTTGACAGATCAAAACTTGTGCATCCACATTAGCTATCATTTTGGAAAATCATACACATACTTGAGTGACGACCCCCTTTATTCAGCTACTTTGGTCCCTGAAATTCCTCCTTTGGAGCCCAATTACTTTCCCAGCAAATCTTTCCTAAACCTTTGTGAAATTGACAGACTGACTCTCATTTTCTGACTAATCAGTGGCTTGCAGCACATACCTCTTGAGTGAACACCTTGCTATGGGAAAGAGATGAGGCATGTTGATTTGAAAGGCAGGTGGGGGCCAACTCATGAGGCTCCAGGTCATGTGCTAAGGGTCACCACCTTCGTGAGAGACTAGCCCTCCTGACATGTGCCCTTGGCCAGCAGGTCAACACAGAAAACTTTCCACTCTGAAAACAGAGCCCTCCGGCTGAGAGAAATAACCCAACCATTATTTAGAAAGAAGCCTATTTCTCTTTTCAAATTTTCCAACTTGACATGTTGCTGTAGTGCACTTCACATCAGATTACATTAATCACATTGCATTATGCCATATCAGATGTGACACAATGCAATGGGATTGTGAACTGTGTATAAAGATGTACCAGCAGCCAATAACTTCAATCCCTTCCGGAACCAGGAGCTGAGCCACCTACCTTCCTGGTAGCCCTTTGTTAATTCAGATAAAGAATATGATTCTCTTGACAAAGATGGTGGCCCCAATAGTCCTTATCTGAATCATCAGCTAGAATAGAAATGTTTCTAGATCCCTTGCTTAAATCAGGGCTACTTTTGCCATCCTAGAACCAAATCTCAAATTTTGTCTCTTCCCAACACTCCCAACATTGATGCCTTCAGTGTGTCCAGCACATTACAATTTGCAAGGTACTTTCAAAGCCATCATCTCATCGACATTCCACATTCTCAGAATCCAAGACTTAGCAGAGGTTTTCTCATATTTGGTTAGGTGATTCAGAATGTTCAGCAGTGCTTTTTCTGACCAGGATCTCAGGGGTTGGGCATGGGGTGGGACAGAGCCCACTATCTGAGTCTCCCCTCTGTGGCACAGAAAACTCAGCTGGCCATAGCCCTGTGTGGAACATGCTGAGTGTATGCCTGTGTCTTCGTGATGGGCTGCTTGCATTTGGTGCTTCATGTGACTCAATTTTAGATTAAAAAATCTAAATACAGAGGCTGGCCCAGTGGCATAGTGGTTAAATTTGTGCACTCCTCTTTGGCGGGCCAGAGTTTGCCAGTTCAGATCCCGGGCATGGACATACACACTGCTCATCAAGCCATGCTGTGGCGGCATCCCACATACAAAATAGAGGAAGATTGGCACAGATGTTAGCTCAGGGACAATCTTCCTCACCCCCTCCCCCCAAAAAATCTAAATACTAATTTAAAGGAAACTACCGGAGACACATATTACAACTATGGTACACAACTTCAAGATGAAAATTAGAATATTTTCCTGGATTCCACACAGGGAAGAACAAAGAAGATGACACATCTTCCTAGAAAACGTAAGCCTGATCAGCTATAGTATGGTAAGGACCAATCTAATTCAAAAGTTGTACTTGATTCTTACCACAGGTGTTCTTTCTTTCATCATTTTCAAGGAAACCTCCCTATCTCAGAAACGATGGTTTTGGCTGCAAGAATCAGAACTTGACACAAGTTGCCTATAAGAGAATAAGAAAATGTATCAGAAAAAAGAAGGTCCAGAAGTAGAAGTTGGTGAATCTCCTAATGAAAAATCTATTGTCCTGGTTCTGGCCTCAACCTCAGACCAGGGAAAGATTACTGCTGAAATTCGAGGCTTTACATCCAGAGACAACAACTTCCCGAGGAACAATACAGACTCTGTCTTCATTTCTTAAAAGAGAGCAAACCCTTCCAAGAACTACTATCCCCACCCTAAAAGATTTCCCCTCAAATGCATGGGCCAGGAGTGTGCCACACATGCCTGTTTTTAAATCAACTTTTGGCAAGAGGAATGGGATTACTCTAATTGGACAAAGGAAGCAGTCACAACAGTCACGATGTTCCATCTGCTGTAGAAGCAAGCACTGAGAAATCCCACTTAGACGAGAGATGGGGAACGGCCGCAGGATGAGGCCCAGCAGGGGAAATGCTCTTGGTGAGATTCGGCCTGGGTTTATATTCTAACTTGAGGTGGGAAGGGTCAAGAACTAGGGGTCCACCATGTCATTATCACATGCCACCAAATATGACCAGGCTCTCTCACCACCCTTGCCCCCAGCCTGCTTTCAGGTCTAGAGGAGAGCTGGGGTTCAACTTCTAAAAACAGTGTACTCTCTCTCCCTTAGGGCAGATCATCACCAATGCTTATTTGCACAATATAGATGTATTCTGACTTTTACACATCAGACATATATGTATATTTGAAATAGCTGCCATGACCTTCCCAAGATGATCTCCAAGCTAAATATCTCCAGTTTCTAGAAACATTCCCGCTCTATCTAAGGTGGAACTTCCTCTTGGCTTCACTAACTACAACCCAGGGCTATACCTTGAAGTTTACTGGCTAACTTCCCTGAATTGTTAGTGATTGGCACTTTGGTATGAATTAATTTCATCAAATAAAATTTTTCCTAAAGTTTCTGAGAGACAACCAGGAGGCAAAGGAAAGAGAAAATAAGCTAGAACAGGCCAACATTTTCAAAAACCTGCAAAGAAGAATGAGGCATTGAAGACACACCTTGCTGATGATACAAAGATGCATAATATTTTGGTGTTGTGTCCCAGTTCAAGGTAAGGCAAGGCAGCCTGGGCAAACTGGGGTGAGCTGAGATCTAGAAACCTCTGAGACCGGCAGTTTCTGGGAAAATGGACTTTGCCAGCAAATACTGGAAAGGAGTCCTGGCTGGCAGGTAGAATGAATTCATTCATTCTCTATATATTTATTGAATGCCTACTATGGTCCAGGCACTCCACTAGATATTGGAGACGCAGTTTGGAAAATACTTAACAATAAATATCTGTTTTTCTAGGCTATTAGTTGGTATGAAGCAGGGGGAGGGAAACGAGGGACAACTCAAAGGAGCAGAGGGTGTCCCAACATCCATTCAAAGGATGACATGAAGAATCTAGAAACAGGCAATATCGAGTCCAACAGGAGTTAAGTTATATGAAGGCTAGAAACCTCTTGGCTAGAAACCTCTTGACTTTGGGTAAGGCAATGAAAGACTTCAGTTCAAAAAGGACAAGACAGATTGAGAAACACAAGGAGCAAGACAAGGACCCAGCTACCATGATTAGGATACAATGTGGAGATTGAATCTTCTGCACAAGGGAGAAGCACCTTTATGCAGAGTGGACTACAACGTCATGGCTGAATGGGTAGCAAGATTGACTTAGTGCTGAGCCCCAAAATCAGACCCTAAAGCCCTCCAAGTCTAAGATCAGAAGTGGTCCCAGAGCCTGGAGCCTGCAGCAGAACGGAATCGATATCCGAGAGTCACATAGTTCCAGAGGTTAGTATTTCTTAGTCACAGGCCACCATCTTCTCTCTCAGCTGTCTCTCTTCCTTGACATGCCAATCCTCATTTCTTCAATTTGGGAGCTGTTGTGGCCCATTAGATCAAGCAGAGTGTGCCAATCTTCTTCCTTGGGGCTGCTTCTAAGGATTACCAAGTTAGCTTGAACAGGACATTTTGCTTCTCAGCGTCACAGGACCTACTAACCAAGAAGAGAGAATTACAGTAATCTACAATTTAAGATGCACACATAATGTGTATATTGACTTCAAACCACTGAAATCTAAGCAGAACTAAGGTAGTCGTATAATTTAACAGGACTTACCTCTAAAATTTATAAAGCAATATTCACCCCAAATATAAGATATTTGAAAACAAAATACTTTCTTTCTTTATCACCGTATTTTTCCCCCTTGTAAGCGTGTCAGGCAATTGGTAATTTTTCAGCAGCACAACATTCTACAGTGTTACATAAATGCTTAATACTCATCAGTTTTAATTAACAGCCTTGGTTGATTTGATTATTAGATTCTTGGAATTTCCCATTCATTTTTTAAGATAGAAGGATATAGTTTTTCTCTTCTAACCAGAGCAAATTGCTCCAGAGCATACAGATAAATTCTCGGCTTCCCAGGACCGATGGCAAATTCACAAAGCTCCATAAAACTCACGCATGACTTGCTGCTGCAGCTGCATAATTAAAAGAAAACTAATGTATTGACTAGTTCTCCTCAGAATAGCTCTCATAAGTCACTGCTGCTTGAGAAAAGCTTGTTGCTAAAAGGATTATGGCCAATATCATTTTTCTGATTAAAGAGAAAGAACGGCCCTGGTTTGCCTTGTCCAGGACTCGCTCAGATATCCAAAGTGCTCCATTAGCTGATTTTTTACGTAAGTCTCGAACCATCACGACAACCATAAGGAAAGAGTTATCCAGTGTACAGATTACCACCAGAGCTATTGCTTCATCCTCCTCACATAGGCCCTCTGCCTCCCAAACCCAATCCATAGAAGGCTTATTTTTAGCAGTGACTAAAGGACTCCACGCTCTAATTTATGCACACATATAAAATCAATAATTACTTAGTCGACCTTTTCATTCGTCTAAATTTGGCCTGGCGTAATGGAAGCTGCCCACACAGTTCCCATTGAGAATGATAAATAGGAGACAGTAGTGCATCTCTATCTCCTCTCTAAGGGTCAGATGAAATCAGAGGCAGCTCAAACCTCAGCTAGTCCTTGAACTGAGCCACACAAACTTTTATTTGAGGCAGATTCCATTCTGATGAGCATCACGCTTCTTTCCAAAGAGGAAACATAACTTTGACTATGATCCACCCTGGCTTGGTGCAGGACTCATGCCTTAAGTATGTTTACTTACCTAATTAACGAAAGCAGTTCTTGCAATGAATGCCATTGGCAATAAAGAGCTGAGTTCCCAAAATAGGCACAAGGCAAAAGGATGCTCAGACAAAAAGTCAGCTATAGGCCCCCATGCAAGGTGTGGAATAAAATGTCCACAGGCCCAGGTAGACTTCTAGAAACATTTCTCCACGTCTAATTCCTTCCACCCCCCTCTTGCAGTTTTGGAGAATTTCCTACTATTGTTCAACATCTCTCCAAGGCTGATTTTCTACTGAATAAGCAGTAATTGTACCCCTATTTTGTTTTTGAAGACTGGATTTCTGGCTTATAGAGTGACCTTTTTATTTTTCCTGAACTTGCTCAGAACAATAAAGTAAATTTCTTCATATTAGGATAATTTTAGGGCAGAGATATCTAGGCTGGTCTTTTTCCTCTGCCTTAGGATTGTTTAAACTCCCCAGCAAGCCTATCTTCTAGATCTATCTTCCTTCTATCGGAACAGATAGAGATCTCCACGCCTCAGGGTAGCTGCACCCTATATCTTGAATTCTATGCCAAATTTTCACTGAGTGAGGCACCTGGGCATCTTTGTCACATGGCCTGACCAGAGAAAGCAAGGAGGCCCCACCACCACCGCGAACTGTACCCCAACAAAACCTAGAATGTGCGCTGGAACTTTTAGTCTATTCTCTATATCTAAAACTTCATGACCTATGCTGGATCCACTGAAGTACTTAAGTTATATATAGGAGCTGGTGAGTTGGTGAAATACCTAATAATAATAATAATAATAACAATATTACTATTTTAACTACCTTTTATGATCATTTATTATACACATATTACATGTTAGGCATTTTTTAAAGTTTTTTATATCTATTCATTCTATGAATCTTTATCACAAGCCTGGTGTGAGAACTATTTGTATTTCTAATTTGCTGATGAAACAACTGGGGTACAGAGAGGATAAGCGAACTTGCCCAAGGTCACAAAGATAGTAATAGTAGAACTGGGCTTCAAACCTAAGCAGTCTGATTCCAGGGCCCAAGTTCACCTGCGAAGTTCTCACTCTCTTAAAATTCTGTGTACATTTTCTGATTTAAGCCTCTGTTCTCCCACCCCTGTATTCTATCTACCATGCTGTGGTGCCTCTTTAGATTTTCTGCCTGGTTATATGGGTCTTCTTTAGAAGGTTTGAACAAAGGCTCAGCTGAGAGGACCCACTAAGTACCAAACATTCTCTGACACCGCTCCCTGTGTTTATCAACCACTTTTTAGGAAAGTCCAGCATTCTTCAGCATGGACGCCTGGCATGTAAAAAGCTCAGAGCACAACCAGCAAATGCTGACACAAGGGACTGGTGGAGAAGAGATCACAAGGCCTAGCTGCCAGGAGGGGAGGGAAACGCGAAGGCAGAGGAGAGGCTTTGGAACACAGAAGCCCCAGATTCTCAGGGGCTTGGTGGCCAGCTGCTCACATCTTTGCATAAAACATGGGCACAGGGCTGTCAGGGGATGTAGTAAGTATGGCTCCCGGGGGCAGCTAAGCAAATTGGAGAATGTGCCTTGGTGAGGAGAGGAGTTCAGGAAAACAGAGGAAAAGAGGCTTTTCTCTTGCATGTGCCCGAGAAATGCATATTGCTCAGAGCTAAGGGGGAAAATCAGAACAATTCAAGTGCTAAGACACTGCCTATGTTGCTTTAAATTCTCCTGGCAACATCTAACGTCCTCACTAACACAGAAGGGAATCTAGCCACCTGTCAACCCCAAGACACACTACCGACTGTTCGGGGAGATATTCTAGACAGGAAGGAGCCTGCCACAGTAATTACAGCACATCGCGATGGCCTTAAACAGTACCATACTCAGTGCATTATCTAAGGTCTTTTGTCAGCCCCTCTGAAAGCCATCAGCTAACTAGGCATGCTTTACTGGCCAAAGAAACTGATGTTTGGCTTTGGGTGATTTGTGGAATCTGAATTCTCATTATTCTAAATGTATTACAGTCCACAATTGAAAACCTCCAAGGAAGGCATGCCAGGTGCCAGAAATGACAGAGAAATCTAGGTACACTAAGGTTGTTTAATTACACACACAGGATTTTTAATGGACTCATTCCACTTGAGGAATGTGAAAGTATTTTAAACTTTTAAATTAAAAATGAAACCTTAAATACTTCAATTCAGTGAAAGAAGGGAGCTTAAGAACTTCAAAATTATTTACAATATAATTAAAATAGAACCAATGAGTAATAACAGTCTGCAAGTTTATGGAATGAACATTCCAGAACAGATGGCTAAGACTGCAGAAGATAGAACATCAGTTCTATTCCTCAGGAAAACATGGCTAGAAGAAAGATGTCCTATCTTGGCCTTTTTCATTCCTACGCAGAGAGGACAAGCCATTGCAACCAGTATGAGCAAGGAGTTCAAGAAGTTGATTTATGGGGGTACATTAAAATAATTAAATATGTATAGCCTTGGATAAATGATGACTGGCAGGGGATACAGTAAGTGTCACTAAATTTTGAAGGTGTAAACACTAAGAATATAAGGAATTGTCCAGTCTAATTCAGGAGGACAAATTATTAGAAGTAAGGATGTGTAAGGATTGAAAATAGTCTGGAAAATGAGAAATTCTTCATGATGGGGAGGCGGAGCTGCCTCGTGGTTAATTTCCCAGAAGGACATGGTGAAGATATGTTGGTTAAGACTATTCAATGAGGCTTTTCAGAGTGCTCTAAGCTCAGAACAAGCGGGGCCTGATATTGGGGAAGCTCATAGGACTAGCGGGTCCTAATCCTGAATGCACATCAGAAAAAAGATGGACACTTTCTAAGATCACCTTGGAGATTCTGAATCAGTAGGTTTTGGTAAAGTGTTGGAATCTATATATTTAAAAAGTTCCTTAGGATTCCAGCGAGGATGTAGTCACATGTTTCATACTTATCTACCCACTATCATCAAGCGTAAAACTGCACAAAATTTTCAGGCATTCGACAACACAGAGAATGGGAAACACAAAAAGATGAGCTCCATGTTCACCTCGGCTTTCTGCTTGGGGAAACTTTTTAAACCAGCACAGGAAGAGGAGCCTAATCATAGGTCTTATTGGGAAGAGTGTCATGACAATTAAGTGACATAACCCATGTAAAACAGTTAACACAGTGATTTCATATTGTAGTTATTTTTCGAATTCATCCCAAAAATAATAATTTTCCCAAAAAGAACACTGCCATCTTGCAGACTTCAGAGAAACTACCATTAAAGAGACAGATATAACAGTTGAATTTTTGTAACTATAGAAATACAATTAATTTGTTTTAATTGCTATATTGTCATTTATTTAGGGTATCTTTTATTTCTAAGTTCCACTAGAGTTTGTAATTGCAGAGGCAGCTGGAATTTGTGGGGTGAACATGAGAGAGGAGGTAACTGAATGGAGAAAGACCCCCAGAAATCTGCATAGGGGTTCCCTTACATCTTTGGCCAAATATGAATCTGCACGCTGACGGGGTTAGACTCTGAGATCTAGCAGAGGAGAGCTGCTGGGGAGTTGTGAACAGAATGGACATTTTGAAGGCGCACAGAACTAGGACAAGTTGAAGTTCTGACCAGCCAGAGTGGAAAAAAATCTCTGAAAATCCCAGGCATTCAATTAAGACCCAAAAAGCTCACACCTTACTAGCAGGGTTACTCTAGACCTCTCCAACAGAGCCTGAAGCCAAGCCTCAATAGGATTAAGCTGATTTTCCACTAAATTAGATGCCTCATAGTAGAAAACCCAGTTTTATTTTTAGAAGGGAAAAATATCCATATTTTCAACAAAGTAACATCCACACAGTCTAGCACATAATAAAAAAAAAACATTAGATATCCAAAAAAGTGGGAAAATTTGACCCACACTCAAGAGAAAAGCCATCAATATAAACAGACCTAGAGATAATGCAGACGTTTACTGGACTTAGCAAAGGACTACTTTCACACAGATATTATAAATATGTCAGTAATTTAATGGGAAATATGGACATGTGAGTAAACAGATAGGGACTCTCAGGAGAGGAATGAAAACTATTTTAAAAGAACCAAATGGAGATTCTAGAATTAGTACAATATCTGAAATTTGAAAATTCAGTGGGTGAGCTTGAGAATGCATTAGAGTCTGCAGAAGAAATGCTCAGCATGCTTAAGACAGGCAAATAGAAACTACCCAAAGTAAAACGCTAAAAGAAAAAGACTTGAAAAAAATGAACAGAATCTCAGTGACCTTGTAAACAATATCAAATGGGCTAACATATGTGTAACTGGAGTAACAGAATAAAAGGAGAAAGAGAGAGATTGGGGCAGACTGGGCAGAAATTAGGCCAGAAAAAATACATTTCAAGAAATAATGACCAAAAATATTCCAAATTTGATATCAACCCAGAGATGCAAGAAGCTTCAACAGACCCAAAACAGGATAAATATAAAGAAAACCCCTTGTAGGCATAACGTAGGAATATTACTGAATACCAAATATAATGAAAAAACCTTAAAAGCAGCCACAGAAAAAAGACACATTACATTCAGGGCAGCAATGATAGGAATTAAAGGTGACTTCTCTTTAAAAATAATGCAAGGCAGAAGACAATGGAATGACATCTTTAAAGTGCTAAAGGAAAAATAGCTATTAACCTAAAATTCTATATCCAGCTAAAAGTACTCCTCAAAAATGACAGAGAAAGACACTTTTAGATAAACGCAAGGTGAAAGAATTCATGAAGAAGAGACTATCACTGCAAATAATATTAAAGGAAGTTCTTCAGGCTAAAGGAAAATAATACCAGAACTTAGTCCTACATGAAAAAGTGAAAAGTGCTGAAAACTGTAAGTATGTGGATAAACAAAGGCTTTTTTCTGAGTATTTTTTTCGTAGAGAGTTTTTTCATTTTTTTAGTAGACAGTTGATTTTTTAAAAGCAAAAGTGTTAACAATGTATTTTAGAATTTATAACATATGTAAGAGAAAGTATACTATAATAGGGATGAATGGAAAGGTACCACTGTAAGGTTCCTATATTATATGTGAAATGGTAAAATAGAGTTCATGGGAGGCTCTGACACATTAGGGATATATATTGTAATCCGGAACAACCACTTAAAAAATAAAACAGAGGTAGAACTAATAAACCAATAGAGGAGATAAAATGTAATATGAGAAAACAATTAATCCCAAAGAATGCAGAAAAGGAGAGAAAAAAGTAGAAAAGAACAGATGGGACAAATAGAAAAAAAATAGCAAGATCGTAAATTTAAACCTAACCACATTAATAATCACATTATATCTGAATGAACTAAACACAGTAATTGAAAGGCAGAGATTACCAGACTGCATGAAAAGAAAGATCCAAATACATACTGTTTAAAAGAAGTAAATTTTTTAAATAGAAAGATATATATTGGTTAAAAGTAAAAGGATAGAAAGCACGTGTTATGCAAACGCTAATCATAAGGAAGCTGGAGTGGCCACGTAGGTGTCAAACATCAAGACAAAACAGAGATAAAAAGGGACGTTTCATAATGATAATGAGTCAATTCATCAAGAAAAAATCCTAAATGTGTATGCATCTAACAAGAGCTCCAAAATACTTGAAGCAAAAACTGTCAGAAATAAGAAAGAAATAGACAAATCCATAACTAAAGCTGGAGATTTTAGCACTCAGTAATTGATCCAAAAAATGTAGAGAAGAAGTCAGTAAGGGTAGAGATTTGAATAACACTATAAAAACTTCCCCAGTTGAATCTAATGCTGCCCATTCTTGGAGTCATGTTTGAAACCACTGATTTACTCCATCTTCCATTTAACTTCCAGCAGAATCATAGCAAAACTATCCCAATCATACAAGTCACTAGTTTATTTTTTTAATTAGGAGGATACATCCAGAACCTCCTGAAGTATTACACCTGGTATATAAACAGGAAATTCTTTTTTTATAATCTGAAACCACATGTTTCTGTTTAAATCCATTCTCTGTCCTGTGGTTTTATATAGAACAGAGTTTTAGAAATGAAGAGGTTTTAAAGATCACATAGTTCAAATGCTCCATTTTACAGAAGAGAGGCTACTGATTCTCTGTGGCCCAATTTAATTATCACATCCATATTTAAAGATAAGAAAGCAGTGCTTCGGAAAGGATGAGTAACTTGACGAAGATCACACAGCCAGTAAGTGGTAGAGTACGGGTTCTAACCTACGCAGTCTGACTCTAAAGCACAATATCCTCATAATAGACTTGGTAAATGCTTGGTGAATTAGGGTAACAATTGAAGGAAATCAAGGTACCGTAAGTTCCAGTGATATGACTGCTTTGATGTAGATGATTGTGGAGGAGCCAACAAGAGAGCTCAGATCTTCTGAACTCTAACACCTTCTACTCCACCACTTTGTCTGAGAGAAGGCAAATTCAATTCAGTTTTCAACCTAATCTATTTCTCTAGTTTTCCAATCTAAATCTCCTACAACAAAATTGTGATTGCTTTAAATCAGATAAATCCACTCTGAAACACAAGAAAATGTGCGGCATCCCAATTTTCTATTTTAAGCCCACTGCACCTAAAACCTAACCAATGACTTGGAATGACCAAGATAGGTGACCTTGCCAAATAACAACACCATGACTTTTCAACAGCAATCAAATACAGTTTGTGATTGAATAGTCTGAATTGTTTTTAGATGCAACAGTTTTATTGTTCTCCAATGGCTGTCTTCACCTGGTCAAATCTCCATTTCCAGCCCCCAATACGCCAGCAAAACCCACAGCTTTCCAGGCATCTTCAGTTATTAAATACTCATCCCAGTATATTCCAACATTGTAATCTCTTCCCCAGTTTCATATTTAACTCTTCAATTTACTCAGTAACTCTTCAAATCACTCAGCCCAAGGGGAGAGTTACATAGTCTTCTCAATTCTCTTCTTCCCCACCTTAGAGTTGGAGTGGGCAGGGGACACGGCCTTCTCTGGGACACCTCAGACTCCTCTTTTTTCTGGATATCTAGCCCTCTAGTGTGCTGAAACAGGGAACAAGTATAGGAGAGATAGCAGGTATTGTCTCATACAATTGGCTGACTTCTGGGATGGTCTTCCTCTGGCTTGGTCTGGTTTCATCTTCTGTACAATGCTCCCACATGTGTAGGTGGTGTTTATAGTTTTCTTTAGGGGAGCCCCCAATGTACTGAGGACTCCTTCAGAGAGGGAGCGTTCACACCTTTCTTTGACCCCTGCCACCATTGAGTGCCCCAAAGCCCCAATCTGGGCAGGAGGAAGGGGTTAACTCGTGTTAGTTGCCTGAATAACCTACGACTTATGCCTCCTTTTTGATCCCCATAGTTCTTCACTTGGGGTCTTGAGATCAATAAGGATTTTCTATGCCCTCTAAAGTCTTCAGGGAATTGTCACTTGAAGGGTGCCTCCATCTTCTTACCACAGTCTCTTCCTGCAACTTATCCCAGCAATTTTCTTACCTTTGAAGATTAAAGAGAGACCAAAATGGGCACTGGTCACTAGGGTCATGAGTGTCTCCAAACCTCAAGAGAAACAGCAGACTCTCTCAAGAACTTTCTCATCATGCTTGACTCTCCTCCACTGAGAAGCACCAGGGCAGACTCTGCAAGTTCCCAGGCAGGAGCTGGGACGACAGTTACCTCTTCTTACAGGCACATCCTCTCCTTGCAAGTGATTCTCTTGGCACTTCCCTCATGTGGCTCGAAGCTAGAGGAAGTAAGTAGAAAATCTCCTTACCAAAAATACTGCCCTCCAGTTGACCACCTCTCTATCCCCCTCATTCATTCACCCAGTGATTTTCTCATACAAATTGGTGGGGTGGGGTGTTTGTGAAGGTAGCAGAGAAGGCATGGCTGCCCTGAGGAGCTATCTGGATATGACTGCCATTGGATCCTATTATGGGCTGAATTGTGTGCCCTCCCCAAAAGTCATATGCTGAAGTCCTAAGCCATAGTACCTCAGAATGTAACTGTATTGGGAGATAGGGTCTTTGAAGATGTAATTAAGGTTAAATGAGGTCATCGGAGTGGGCTCCAAACCAATCTTACTGATGTCTTCACAACAAGAGGAGATTAGGACACAAATATGTACAGAGAGAAGACCTTGTGAGGACGCAAGCAGACGACAGCCGTCCACAAGCCAAGTGGAGAAACCTCAGAAGAAGCCAGCCCTGTCAAACCTTGATCTCGGACTTCTAGCCTCCAGAATTGTGAGAAAAATAAATGTCTGCTGTTTAAGCCACTCAGCCTGTGGTATTTTGTTATGGCAGCCCTAGCGAACTAATACAAATCCTTTTATTAGTGGCAATTTGTCCTCAGGTTTGGCTTCTGGTTCTGAGACCACAAGAAAAGTCCTACTCAATAATCAGGCTTAAGAAATAAAAGTTAGCAGATGTCAGTATTGGAGAAATGCAGGAAGCACGATGCAGCCAACAGCACAAAAAGGAATGGGCCAAAAAAGGAATAATGAACTGGAAAAAAGACCGGGCCCAGTTTTAGAAGATTATACCAGTGAGACAATGGAAACGTGGTCATAAACAAACCACAAACACATAATGAGGCCAAGGCACAAGGTGAAACACTGGTGAGGGCCCTGGCTATGTCAGAATGGAGCAGCCCAGATAGTTCTGGGACTGATGGATGGAGCCAGGTCCAGAAAGTCAAATGGGTTAATCCACTCAGAAGGTCAGAGTCACAGAAAGCAGGGCAGGTTGTGAACAGCAGACATGCAAATGTCACCTAATGAAACAGGAATTCTCAGAATATCAAATCAACCACATTTTCCTGGTTAGGATCTGGTCCAGTCAAAAGTGGATCTACAAGTGAAGACAAGGGCAATCCACCACGTGGAAAGATTTGAGGGACCCCTTTTTGAGCCTGAAGTAGGTTGGATCAAAAAGATCTTCCCCATAAACCCGTTTCAGACTGAAACCTTGACTCCAAACCGTCAAAAGAACTTTTTTAAAAAGTGACAAAAAATTTTAACTGAGTTTGAGAAGCTATATAACCTTGCAGCAATTACGTTAGAAAGGGTTTGCCGAGCATGGCCCTTGAAGTCAGACACACTTTGATTACAATGCTGGCGTTATTCCTTACTTGCTGCCTTCTCTTAGGCAAATCACTTGGTCTCTAGGAACCTCAGAGTTCTCATCTGTAAAATGGAAGTAACTCACATGCATAACTGTGACTCCAATTCAACAACAAATGTGTACCTTCTTATACAATGGCTGATCATCGTAGAGACCCAGTAAATATTAGCTCCCTACTCCCCTTCTGTTATTGAGGTAGCAGAGATCAGGGTTTTTAAGGGATAGGACAATGGACAGCTAGATTTTGAAGGTGAGGTAGAAGGAGAGAAGGAACCCAAATAATGGAGAACAAAGCAGGAGGAAGGAGAGTAGGGGCCAGGGAGAGGGATACCAAAATAAATGTCACCAAGTGTTGCCTGTTTCATGATCTTACTTAGAAGAAGCCCAGCTGAGAAAGACTCTTTATACTCCAATCATTGGCTGAGCACTGCCTTCATGATGGAACCCTAAATAATGATCTGGGGATGGACCCGAGGAGATGAAAGCTGTTTCTGTTGATGCTGACTAGACAAGCATCACTTCCTGCTTGATATGCCGTGGACAGACCACTCCCAAATCTGCACCCTACTCTGAAGAGTATGGCCTTCCCAGATTTTTTTTTAAAAAGCAGTTCTCCAGTCAGTCGTAGAGAATAGCTGCCCTTCTCAGCTAGAAACTCCTCCAAGTCCATTTGTCCTGACCTTCATCAAAGTTTCCCTGCTGTGGGTTGGGATATTGTGGGACAGCGTTTGACAGAAAGAATTTACTCTAGAGAAAAATTCCAGGATAACCACCCAGAGGACACTGATTATAAAGTACCACGTGACACAGCCAGCAATCCGCACATCCAGATGTCAAAAGCTGCTTAATTAAGATTAAGACATATTTGGTTTAGCAAGTCCAGTCAATCCAATTCTGGGATGCTTCTTTTCTATTGTTCATTTCTACAGAAATTTCTTTGTCTCTGTCGAGCAGCTATAAGTAGCAGAAATAACCAGTATTTCATAACAACGTTTCTCAAGCAACAGTGAAGAATAGCTGATTTATTTGAAAAGAGAAGGGGAGATTTTTAGGTAGGAATTAAATAGTTTAGTCTTCAAGCTACGATTTTTCAACAGAAAGCATTTGCCGCAACTTCAAAAAGAACAAAAGGTAAAGCTAACTGTGTTGATTGACCAGAGATGCAGTGGAGAAGAATGAAAGCTCAGGGCTGAGCCTCATTCACGTTTCATCAGCTCACTTGGGTGATATGCTCCATCTTGACTCAGAAGGAAAAGTTTCCCCACCGAGTCCGTCGTAAATGCTACTGCTGACATTTCCATTGCTCTCTTTGCCTGACTATCGTACTAAGACCCAGAAAACAGTGCTTGTACAATTTGCAAATTAAGATGATTTTTCGGCAGCCATAAACTTCAAGCTGAAGAGGCTATTCAAAGAGCTGTGGTAAAGGAGGCAGTAACTGTTTTATCTTTTTCCATAAAACTCTAATGCATTGGAGGGAAAATAAAGAAACCCCAGGTATAAACACTGCTTTTGTAAGTTCAGTACACAACCTCCGTGATCCATCTGCAGCAAAGTAAAAGCTGTTGAGTATGGATAATGATAAAATTCTAAACAGAACTCAGGAGAGGAACCCAAACGATCTGAAAAAAGAGTTTTTTAATGGGATTTATTAGCAAGACCATCCTTGGGAATTATAGTGACATACATATAAGAGTTTTGCAAAGGCAAATTACACTATGTTGGGCATTATTCTATCTCAATTTAAAGGTAAAAGGCAAAAAAACCAAAGGTCATCAGCCCAAGAGTATATTAATTTATATCTAATGCAGGGTTTTTTCCACACATGATGAAGTCCAAAGGGGAAAAAATTATAGCTCCCACAAGAAACTTTTGGCAATAATCTTACATAATTTACAACAGAAAAGGACATTTCCATGTCCAGGAATCGTGGCTCATCAGCATTGTAAAAATGGATCCGTGCAACTCATTTGATGCAAAAGTCATATTAAAATCTTTAGGCAGCTGGCTGCTCCTGAAGCCATTCCTCCCACTGAAAGTCACTCTCACAACAGGTAATATTTACGGACGCTCAAGTGGAAAGACAAACACGTGACCTTTGGGGAAAAGAGGGCAAATGAAAAGGACAAGCCCAATTCTTCAGAACCTGAAGAAGCACTGCTCCGTACCCGACATGGCCCGTGCCTGCCGGGTTCTCTTTCAAGCCTAGCACAGGCTCAGGGAAGCCCTGAGTGATTTCATTATCTCCTGCCTTCCAAAGGGAAAAGGAGCCTGCTTTCCTATTTCATGATAATTGGATGAAGAAATGTGGGTGGGAGTACAATTCATTGCAGAGTTTGATGAATTATTTACCAATTAAGGAGACGAGCAGAGGAAGGGGAGGGCTACAGAACTTTGATATCAATGTTCCTTTTATTATATTATTTATACACATGAAATTGTTGCTTTTATTAACTAAGAGGTTAATCACTTGAATGGAATGCTTTGCATCCTTTACAATCCCATACACAGGCAAATTGGCTAATTTTATGTTAGGAAAATAACCTGGCAATTTTTCTAGTACTTATCTGTGTGGTGCAGTTTAATAACGTTTTATAGGATGAAAAACGAGTAAACTAGCTGGGCTGCCGGTGTTGCAAAGCAACTCTGTTTTTGTGGTGAAGGAAAAGGGAAGAGTTCACAGGATTCTGGTAGAAAATAGACTTCAAGAAAATTCCCTTTTCCTGTTTATCAGGTGGCAATATGAGAGTCTATGTTATACGGAACCAGAGCACAAACTTCAGGGTCAAAAAGATGGTCACAGACCCAGGCCTGCAGCTCACTATCAGTGTGCTTTGGGCAAGTCATGAGCTTTCTGAGTCTTGTCTTCATTTGTGAAATAGGATAACTCATTCATTCATCCAAACATCTTAGGAAAGCATTCTATGTGCTCTACGCAGGGCCCTGGGCTTATAATGATGAGCAAGACTGACAGGATTCTTGTCCATGCGAAGCTTTCATTCTAGTGGGGAGAACAACAATACACACACACACAAAAATAAACTAAACATTTGCAGATTGTGATAAGTACCCTTGAAGAAATAAGTAGGAATAATTGGAAAATAACAGAGACACCTGCTCTTGATAGGAGAGTCTGAAAAAAACTAACGAGTGATAGCTAAGCTATAGATCTAAAAGGCAGGAGAAATAAACAATTTACAGAGCCAATAAAACAATATTCTAGGCCAAGGGAACAGTAAGAGCAAAGGCTCTGATGCCTGAAAGACTTGGTTTGTTCCAGTAAGCAAGAGTTGGTCAGTGCATGTGTGAGCCATAGAGGTGAGAAATAATGCTGGAGAGACAGGAGGAGCCAGATCAGTAGGACCTTGTAGAACACGGTAAGGAATTTGGATTTCTATCTAAGTTTAATGGGAATACATTGTAGGGAGTTAACATGATCTAGTATGCCTTTTTTTAAAGATCCTTCTGACAACTGTGTGCAGAATCAATTGAAAGGACACAAGAGAGAAGGAAAGACTGCCTAGGGACCCATTGCAGTAATCCGGATGTTAGATGTTGGTGGCTTTTGCTAGAATGGTGGCAATAAAAATGGAGACAAGTGGACAGAGACAAGCTATGTTCTGGGGAATCATCAGGTCTTGTTGATGGGAAGATTATGTCCCATCACATATCCCATAAAATAAAGGGAGAAGCTTCAGTGACTTGAGAACATGCTAGTGCTAAATGCTGACACAAGTCTAGAGACACCCAAGTTTGGGAGACATTTACAAGTTCAGTTTACACATAATTTTAAGGCATCTTTTGAGATATCCAAGTGGATATTATACATGCAAGTAGTTAGATATGTAGGTGTGAGCACAGAGAAGAAGCATGGGCTAGGGATATAAATTTGGGAGTCTTCAGATTAGCAATGGCGTGGAAAGATGATAATAATGTCTTCCTTACACATCTCATATGTTTTTGATTGTCTTGCAAGCTGCCTATCTCAGTCAGGCTAACTTAAGTTATGCTATGGTAACAAAAACTTGAAAATATCAGTGGCTAAAAGCAATAAAGGTTGATTTCTTGCTCATGCTACGTGCCCATAGCAGGTTGGCTGGGGCATGGCTCTCCACCTTTGTTACCATCACTAGGACCCAGGCTGGCAGAGCTGCCAAATTTGGAGAATTGTTGGTCATACAGTAGAGGGAAAAGTCAAACACTGACATTAATATTCTAGTGAAGAATTAACAGATGTGGCTTGTGCATTTAACTCATTGGGCAGAACTAGTCACATGACCCCATCAACCACAAGGGAGCCAGGAAATACCACCATGTACCTAGGCAATAAATCATAGCGTGTACCTGGAATAGGGAGAGACTGGAACATTTGGTAAACTGCACTAATAATCACCACACTAAGGAAATGCTACCTCTTTGGGGACAGAAGGTGCCAATGGGAGGTGGTCATTCTCAGCTCTGTAAACTTCTGGGTCCCACTTTGTGTTTTCGGAAGCACTTTGCTGATGTGCTATAAAATTTTAAATAAGGAAAATAAAGAATGGAAAGTAATGGGGTAAGTTTTAGAAAAGAGTAACTTTAAAGGTAACTTCAAGGCCCTAGACTGAAATGTGATGACGGCACTGGGACACACAACACAGATCATTAAGTATTTAGTAACCATTGGTTATCAGGCCTTGGCTTGACATCCTCATTTAGGAGACAGCTGCACTTGCTTGTATTGATTGAGGAGGTGTACACTAACAAAAGCTGAAACCTTCAGATTTAATGAAGGCAAGGAGCCATCCATGGGCAGAAGGCAACTATCGAACTGATTACAGTAGACAAACCCAAAGTTTGATTAATTCCATGGAGCATTGAGCCTAAGAAGAAATTCACTATAGTTTATACGAGTCAACTCAATCAGAGTCAGAGAAATCTGGTAAATTCCCATTGGCTGCTGGATAGAGTGACTCAGATAGGCAGTCAGTCAGCCCATGGATAATTACTGGACCAGATTCTCACAAACCCCTCCCTATTATCAAGTTAAATATTTAAAGAGGCCTACTCATCCTATTGGGTCATTTGGATATTCTTGACACCTTCTCCTCTCTAAAGCCCTTTACTTTGGCAGGTAAGGCTCTGAGAAAGTAGGAGCTCTCAGAGTCTATTCTATTCTGAGCCAGAGGTTATGTAAAGCTAAAGCTCAAAGGCCACAGTTCTCCCTCTGAGAACTTGGCAAGTTTAACCCTGTAGACCACACTCTCTTTTCATATATGTGAATTTAATTAGTTTGCTTACTGGTCTTTTGTAACTAAGTTTAACTTGAATACGCAGGTAGAGTAGAGGCAGGTAAGTTGTGGGTCCTAGACAAGTAAGAGCACTGGGAGGGCAGGCGGATGCTGCTGCTCCAGAGTACACAGAAAATTCAGGACTGTTGACTGCTCAGCAAATAGACCCTGACTCTAGGGAAGATTTGTGGGTAGCAAAAGACAAAGGCTGGACGTGGAGGTGGGAATGAGGGGCAGCAAGAAACTCTGAGTCACTGGGATGGAAGTGGTGTAAGAAAGAAAACGTTGGACAGCTGAGACGTGGCAGAGGGGAGAGGACTTCAATTGCTCCCACGAAGCCTTTAGGCTCACTTCTTTAGACAAAAGGAAGTTACTAAAGATATTTCTAGCTGCAGGGTGACTTGAAAAAGTGTTTTTTAAGAAAGACAAGTCAAGGCGTTGTTTAGATTGAAGTGGAAGGAAGAACAATCGTGGGAAGGGCATCACTTATGAGGCTATTGCGATGATCCACATGATCATTCTTTCAAACTGGTTTCTAGCTACAGTCCTGCAAATCACCAGAGACAGATGACCTTCACCCACACAGCATATCCTTTCTTTTCTCCAGAGTAAAAAGTTCCTTTTTCTGAGCACTAAGAAATTGAAATGGTGATAATGGGTTACTTCCTCCACACTTTTCTCCTTTGTGACAGACACCTCTTTCTGGAACTAAAAGACTAGGAAAACAATTTTGGGTTTTTCTTCTTGTTATCTGAGTCAGCTCAGCCCTGCCTGAGAAGAGCAGCTATTCCTCAGATCTATGCATTGAGCCCCAGAAATGTACCAGGCACTGCACATGGAGCACACAAAGAAAAGGATGCTAAGAGGTAACTGGGGAGACCGCAGACGAGCTGTGCCACCAAAGATAACCAGTGGGACAGAGCAACCAGGCTGCCTGGTCCTCTTCTCTGTCTAAGGCACAGAACTCCATGAAATACAGTGGCTACACCAGAAGAAAGTCATGTCCACACTGAATCTAGGAGAAAGAAAAGAGGAAAAACTACAAAATATTCCTGGGCTAGTGGAGAAATTGATCTTCAAGAAAAAGGGAGCTGCTAAGTTGAAAGGTTAGACAAGGAGAATTAAGTTCTAACGTGGACACAGAGAGGTCTTGGGTGGGGAAAAGAGATGAAGAATGAGACGTATCATCAAGGGGAGGCTTTCTGGGCCACAGGAAGCCAAGACAAATGTAATGCCATGGCTGTTTCTTAAGCCTTTGGCTTCTGCCAAGTGCTGCTCCTGTCTTATCTTATTTAATCCTCTATGCAATACTATGAAATAGATCCTGTTATTACCCCCTTTTGCAGATGAAGAAACTGAGGTTTGTCCAAGGACACACAGCTAATAAATAGTTGGTTAGGAATTTCAAGCCAATGGAGCCCCAGAGCCTATCAGCTTAAACACCACACTTCTACTATCTCCACACTATTTAGTCTTTCAATTCTCAGGGTAACTGAGTGATCCATCTCTCCTGCAGGGTAATCACCTCTCAATCACATTTCCTTGTACTTCCTGAACACCTCCCACATGGATATTCTGTAGGTACCTCACTTTGAAATGTTTGAAGAAATCTCATTCTCTTCTACCACCTAACCCGCTTCTCTTCCTACATTCTTAGTTCAGTAAGGGCAGCATCTTTCTCCCAGTCATTCGATTATCATTGATTGGGATAATATCCCCCATATGCAACCAGTTGCTGAATCTTTTCTGGCCTTTTAAGATATTTCATATGATTCTGAAGTCACTTCCTAGCTTTCTTTTCTGCCCCATTCTCTCCCTCCTGTCATCCACTGTCCAACTACCTCATACCCCCACGGGGCCGTTTTTCTTTAGCACCAATGATGGGAATCCTCAGTGATAAGTCAGTTAAGCACACAGACTCTGGAATCAGATAGCCAGGGTTTGAATCCAGCTATGTGACTTGGGTAGCAACTGAAACGTTCTCAGCTTCAGTTCCTAAATCTGTTAAATTAGGGTAATAATAGTACCTGTCTCATAACGTCATTGGGAGAATTAAATGAGACACTTCAGCTTCAGTCACAGCATAAGGACCCCCTGAAAGGTTATCAAGGTCATTTAAGTTAAAGATGGTGTTTCTTTCCTGATCCAAAGCCTCTGTTGATTCTAGATCGCTAACAAAATGAAGTCTGGGGGACTTCTTAGAGTGGTATTTAAGCCCCACCAGAAAATTGCCTTAACCTACCTTTCTGGATTTCTTTCCTTTACCCAAGCTCTCTTCTCCAGGTTGCTCTAACCATGGAGTCCACCCACAACTCACCAGCCCCTCATTTGGCCCCTTTCCCTCTTCCACACCTTTGTTCAAGGTATTCCTTGTGCCTGGAACAGCCTTCATCTAAATCCACCTATCAAAACTCACCCCTCAGGTTAAACATCACCTTCTCTGTGAGGCATTCCAGCATCCCCTTCTTCCAGATACCCCAGCAATCTCTCATAGGGCTCCCTCTTACCTGGGCCTGTATGTCTAGATTGCAGGTGGCCTTCTTGATCACCCTTTCTCCCCTGTGATGATTTCAGAGGTTTTGTACTGTACTGTCTTTAGGGGAGCACTCATTCTGCTCCCCTCCATCCTCCACTCTCTTGTCTGATCGCCTCTTACTCTATGCCCAGGCGCGTACCCACACTGCAATTTCCCCCATGAACAGGAGAACTGAGGATGACTCTCTAAATCTCCCCTCATGCCAACAATCTTATATACTTGATCAACGCTGACCCATGCTTTATGCTGGTGGCACAGCCAGTGTTAACATAGGATGGCAGATGACCTTCATCAGTCCTAATCAAGACTGGGTCCTCTAATAAGGGTTTCTTCTCCCTGTTCACACAATAAATATTCTTAAAGAGAATTAAGGAGAAATTAATCTCTAGCAGTAGTTCTCAAAATTGTCTGCATATTGAAATCACTTGGGGAGCTGCATTGGCGTCCTAGGGCTGCCATAGCAAAGACCTACAAACTAAGTGGCTTAAACCAACAAAACCACAGTTGTGGAGGCTAGAAGTCTAAAATTAAGGTATTGGCAGAGCCATACTCCCGCTGAAACCTGTAAAGGAGAATCATTCCTTGCCTCTTCCCAGTTTCCAGGGGTTTGCTGGCCATCTTGACATCCCTTGGCTTGCAGCTGTGTGACTCCAATCTTCTTTTAAGCACTCCAGTCATATCAGATTAAGAGCATCCTACTCTAGTATGACTATGTTTTGACTTAGGTAATCACATCCTGCAACAAACCCATTTCCAAATAAAGTAACATTCTGCATTATAGGGGGTAGGGCCTCAACATACCTTTTTGGAAGAACACAATTCAATTCATAAAAGGAGCTTTAGAAAATACTGTCAGTAAGGTCCATCCCCAGAGTCTGTAATTTAATTGGTCTAGGATGGAGCCTGGCTTCCGAATTTTTAAAACGTCCTAAAGCAATTCTAATGTGCAACCAAGTTTAAAAACCAAGTGTCAGAGGTTAAGATCAAGGGGCTTTGGAGTCAGCCTGATGTTGAATTGTACCCACACCACTTGCAAACTGAGCGGCCTTGGGAAATTTGCATAACCTTTCTGCCTCAGTTTCTCCAACTTAACATGGGGATGATAATAGTGCCTGCTGCATAGGGAGCTTATAAGGATTAAATGAAGTTATAAAGGAAAGCATTTAGAACTATGCTTGGACCCTTATCTCCATTATCATTGTAGTTCTAGTACACTTGCATCCTAAGTTTTAAAAACCTTAATTGCAATAGTGAAGAGTATTTAGTGTCTATTTTAGAAAGGAAACAAAGGGAGCACATAGATATTCAATAGTTTATGCAAAATTCAGTGGGGAAACCCAGAAAGAAATTCAGATCTCCCGTGTACAGATCACAACCCAGCCCCCCGGGAAGCCAGGGGATTTTCTTCCAGGTCTCAGGGGCCACGTGCTGGGGTGCAGGGCGGTGAGGGGATGGACTAGAACAGCTCACTTTTATCTGTTTCGCATGTTAATTCCCCATAGGATTCCGTCTGAAAAGAAAAGGGAGTGAGGGTTTCCATGGCTTAAAAAAAAATCAGAAAGCTCTGTGCCCTATTATGTTACCATAAGCCTCCTAAACCCACAGAGTTTATCCTGGTTTTTGCTTCCTCCCTTTTCTCCATGGAGCAGAAAAGCCCCAGAGAGTTTCAGGTGGTTGAAGATACTATAAGAAGGGAGGTAAGGGCAAGTCTCCACGTCCGGTAAGACGAGGGATGCAAACTGGCCCCACTGCAGCATTTCATGATGTCTGCTCTCGGCTGATTACTAAAATTTGTGTGAGGGAGGCAGAGAATTAAGACCTCCCAAGGCCCCAATCAGAGTCATCTCCACTGAGAAATGCAGGATGAAATGGACGGAGCACTCTCTTACCCTTATGCTTCTAATCACCGGGAAGCTCAGGAAATTGGAAACGCCCCAGAAACAACATGACATATCAAATACCAGAGCCTGGGCGATCCATCACCATCTTCATCACTGTGGTCATTACCATTCACTTCCACTCCGTGGACAGCCCGTAAATCAGCCTGTGGAGCTCTTTGGGATCGCTGAGTGAAAGGCACTGAATAAATGTCAGCTGGGATCATTAGAGATACCTTTCACTTTAGACAGATAAATGTTAGTGAGTCCATGTTCAAGGAAGTACCAATAGGGACCTTGGATATTTCCAGGGGCCCCAAGATACTAATAATGATTCACAGAGTCAGAAAATTAAGATGGAAACGGAGAGGCTTTCTCATCTCACAATATTAAAAATACTCCACAAGCATAAAAACTCATTTACTACACTTGGCTGGTGCAGGGACATATTTCTGGTCCCATGTGCTTTCTCCAAGATCTGAAACCAGGCAGAGAACCAAATAATTTGCAATACTGCAAATCCATCAGGGAAAGCTTTGGAACCCCCACTGAAGACACATGCACCAAGCCAAAGATGTTTATAGGAAGGGTGTCTTCCATTCTGCCACCTTGAGCCGTCCTGAATCTTTTCCCTGAACCTTCTCTTCATAGGCGACGGATCTCTGCAATGTGCCCACTCTTTACAGAACAGGCAGGATCTTCTATAACAGCTTGGGAAACAAAAGTTGAGTCTAGAGATTATGGCTGCTCCCATGGAAGATATTCCAAGACTTTCCAGCATTGGGACACTGTGTTTTCCAGACTTGAACTGATCCGTCTCTCTTGCTCAGAAAGCGAAAGCTTCATCTCTTAGTATATTCCCTTATGTGTTTTGCATCAGTGTTACTTTGGCCCTGGTTCTTGGTTTTCCATTGAGCTGAGTACCAGGCCCAGGTTCCCATGCACAGCGAGGAGGGGAGTAGGCCTTTATAGAAGGTTTTCTATTCTTCATTGTTTGCTCAGTGCTGAAAGCATTCTCAGTACAGTATTAGATGGATCCTCAAGGTCCCCTGAGGCAGAAAGTCCAAAATAAAGAGACAGAAGTAAGTGACTCATACAGAAAACTGCTCTGCTGGGAAGAAGAGCCAAGTTGTTCATGGTCTGTACGTGAGCCAGGTGGGTGGGAGTGTGTTTATGTTAGAACTTCCAAGGACCAACTTCCAAAGAGGCCCTCTGGGGACATGAGCTCTAGTCAACTCTGTCTTTGGGGAAAAACTTCTTCCTGCAAAATAGCAGGCAAGGCCACAGGAGGATCCCGGAATTTCCCACTTAACAACAACATAGATCATATTTGTCACTGGAGCACGAACACCTTTTATCAGGGCTATATTTATCTAATGCTTAGAAATGGGGTAGAATTCCTAAGCCGAGAATGGAGAAGTCCAGAATTCAGAAAAGATGTGAGCATATCAGACTCAGTTCTGCTCTTGAGGGTTCCTCTTCAGCAGGGATTGTGCTTTCTTTCTTCAGGCTCATTCTGCCTTTTGGAATTCTAAGACCTCCCAGAATGGCAGATCCCAGAATGGTACAGATGCCATGTAGAAATGACTGGAAGCTGAGCTTCAGTGATACAGGTGTCTATCCATTGGAAACTGGGCTGGGAATACCTAGTGAATTATCTAATAGTGTAGGTAATTCCATGACATTACTATTTACTCTTGACATGAACATACTATAGGCCAGTATCTTAGTGAGAGAGAGGATGGGTCCTTCTTTTCTTAGTTTTCTTCAGCCTCACCCACATTATCTTTTGTTGTTAATAATCCAGAACAAGTTGGAGAATGGGGAGGAAAGAGCGGATAAGAAAGCTATTCCCTTACTTGATGCACTGCTGCCCTAAGATGATGTCTTAGTCACATGAGGCTGCTAAAACATTCATATACTGGGTGGCTTACACAACAGAAATTTATTTCTCCCAATTCTGGAGGCTGAGAAGTCTAAGATCAAGGTACCGGCAAATCTCGGGTCTGATGAGAGTGTTCTTCCTGGTTTGTAATTGACCATCTTCTCATTGTGTCCTCAAATGGCAGAGGGCAGAGAACAGGGGTAAGCTCTCACGTCTCTTCTTATAAAGCCACTAATCCTATCCATGAGATTTCCACCTCATGTCCACATCCCTCCCAAAGACCCCACATCCAAATACCATCACTTTGGGGGTTAGGATTTCAACATATGAATTTGAGGGGACACAGACATTCAGTCCATAACAGATGGCTTCTTGCTCTTTGCACCAAGCAGATGTTTAAGTTGATTCTTGGTCTCTTAAGGACATTTTTGTGGATTTACCTAAGACTCCCTTGTTGGGATTCATCTGACTGCAACTTCTGTGATTCTAGATATTTCTTCTTCTATTGTCCACTCCCATTCTCACCACTGTTCCTGGGTTGTCTTATAGTGTACTCTACACAGACCCTTTGCTGTGGGACTCCAATTGTAGCTTCTAAGTGTCCCTTAGTCTTAAAAGACAAAAATACTGGAGAAAAGGAAAACACATAGAGATGAGCACTACACTAGTTGCTACTTGCACTTCTCAGAGCATTTGCCAATTTTGTTTATGGAATGTAGATGCTGAGCAAAAAGCAGCAGCCAAGAGTTTATAACAGTCTCACAGACAAGGGAGCTGAAAATTGGTGTACAGGGCTACCAAGGCAGCTAGGACTTGAGAAGTCATGATCTGAGAGAAAAGCTAATTGCAGAAATGTAAAGTGGATATTATATGTGCAAGTTTTCCTTGAGGTATTTTCCAACTCCTAAGCTGCACATGTATGAGGCAAATTGCCAAGAAAACAAGCAAAAAGCAGCTGCTAAGAAGCTAAAAATCTAAGCAGATATTTAAGTAGTCTCTTGGTTCTAAGAAGACAAAAATTGGAGTTCATAGCCTGCCAAGAAAGAGAATCCCAAATAAATGTACCAGGCTTATCCTTGAGATCCTCGAAGAGGTAGTCTCTAGGAATAAAGACAAACCTGAAATAGAACACATCTTACCAGCCCTCACATTGAGTCCAACATCCAAGTCCAATGGATCAAGATGATCTGCCTGTGGTCTATCTGCCTGTCAGAAGAAAATTAAATCCTCTCTAAAGGGAGCTATCATCCATAACATTTACAATTTTTCATACATAATGCTTCGCATTAGATTAAATTTACCAAGAAAGCCAGAATACAGGATTAAATGATCAAAAACCAACAGTAAAAAAAAATACCCTACAGACTTTAGAAACAGGCTCCAAGATGAATATTTGAATTATTGGACATGAAATTTTAAATAATTATAAATAATATAATCAAAATAGGAAAAAATGATGGAAAATTTCATCAGAGTACTGGAATCTATTTAAAAAATCAATTAGAAAACATAGAGCTCAATAATACAGCACTGAAATTAAAAATTACATGGGTTTAGTAGCAGAATAGACATAGCAGAAGAGAGGATAAGTGAACTGGAAGATAAGTGACTAGAAAATATTAGGATTGATATTTTCTCAGAGAAACGAAAAGAATAAAAAACAAAGTAAAAGAGCTTAAGAGACATATGGGACATGATGAAAAGGGCTTTCATAAGTGTAACTGGAGTCTGAAAAGGAAAGGAGAAGGATACTGGAAGAGAAGAGATACTCTGACAACAAAAGATATTAACACATTGAAGAAATGCTACAAATTTCAAGCAGGATAAACACAAATAAAACTATATCCATGAAACTGCTAAAAAAACAAAGATAAAAAAGAGTATCTTACAAACATAGGAAGATATTCCATAATGATAAAAGCGTCAATCCACAGAATGTATAATAATTCTAAAACTGTATGTAGCAATTTATATAGCCTCAAATTATTTAAAGCAAAAACTGACTGAACTAAATGGGGAAATGGATAAATCCACACACTTATAAGTTTATAACTTTCTGGCAACTCATAGAACAAGCAGGACAAGAAAATTAGTAAATATAGGTGATTAGAACAACATAATAAAGAAATTTAACCTAGTTGACATAAAAAACCACTGCATCCAACAACTTCAGAATGCACATCCTTTTTAAGTGCACATGGAATATGTACCAAAATAAGCCATATCCCTGGCTGTAAAGCAAGTTTCCAAAAAATTTCAAAGGAATTTAAATCATGCAGAATATATGCTCTGACCTCAATGAAATTAAGGTAGAAATCTAGAAACGCCTGCAAATTAAGCAAAACCCTTATAAATAATCCGTGGATAAATAAAAAATAAAAAAAATATATATCACAATAGAAATTAGAAAATATATTTAATTCAATGATAAAAATATAACACATCAAAACTTGTTTGATGAAAGTAAAGGAGTGCACACATAAAATTTGTAGCCTTAAATGTATTATCTAGAAAGGAAAAAAGTCTTAAAATCCACAATGTAAAGTGTCTACTCCAAGAAGTTAGTAAAAGAACTGCAAATTAATCCAAAATAAAACAGAAAGTAGGTGGGAAAAGTATAAAGATGAGAGCAGAAAATATTGAAACAGAAAACGAACATACAACAGAGAAAAACCATCAAGACAACAAAATGAATCTTTGAAAATATTAATAAAATTAGTAATTGCTTAGCAAGACTAATCAAGAAAAAAGAGACTAAGGAGCACATTGCCAATATTAAAAACAATAAAGAGGCTATCACTACAGATCCTACAGACATTTAAAACAGTAATAAGAGGTTATTATAAATGTGTAACTCTAAATTTGAAAATTTAGATGAAATGGACAAATTTCATGAAAAATATAACTTATCAAGCTTATATAAGAATTTTAAACATCCAAATAGTCCTATATTTGCCTGCAAAATTGAATGTAATTATGCCAGTTATCTCCCAGCTCCAAATCCACCCTTCAATGCATCATTTATGATACGGGAACATTTCTCCTTTGCAGGCTGGCACAATGTTAAGCTTTGTCAGTAGAGTGCGCTAGAAGGACACTTAAAGGGGGAAACTCTCTTCCTGGTTCCAGTGTGTTCCTCTCAGCTTGTTCCTATGGTGCACATGGCCAGGAGCAGGCAGAGAGGCACCTAGAGGCACTAACCTGCCACTTGCTAGGCCTGGCCCACAGTTCCCTGCCCATCAGCCTTCAGTTGGCCAGCACCCCAGGAGGGGTTTACCTGAGTCAAGTTTCCTTTATGCCAACCTTGGCCAGGTAGTACTCTAGCTAGAAGCTTCCAGTTTGCCATTCCTGATTCATGATTCTATGTCTGCCAACTGTGGCCCACCAGCTGTGGACCATCTCTGCCCAAGGGAAGCCAAGAAAATTTCTCCAGAGGGCTGCAACTATGCCTCCTTCCACAAAATTTGAACAGCAGACTAAGAGAGGGAACACCCCACCTCCAAGTTTGTTCCTGCCTTGGGCATTCTGCTTCAGCACTAGGGTATTCTTTCGAGTACTCTTTTATTCCCTCTTAATAGCTAAAACGCTATAAATAGTTAATAATTATTTATATTAAGCTTTCCCCGTTCAAATTACTGTGTGGTGTCTTTCTCCTGTCTGGACCTTGATTGATGCACTGACCAAAAAAAAATCTTCCTACAAAATAAATTCAGGACAAGATACTTTCACCAGTGATTTCTTTCAAAAATTAAGCAAAGAGTAACACCAACCGTACACAAACTCTTACTGAGAATAAAAATAAAGAAGTAATTCTTCCCAACTCCCTATATGATGCCATTGTAATATTAATAAAACAATTTGACAAGGACTCTACAAGAAAGAAAAGTGAAAGGCCTATATCTCTCATGAATATAGACACAAAACATCTAAATATAAACTTGGGAAATATAATCTACCAACCTTTCAAAAGGATAATGTATCACGACCAAGTTGAGTTTATTCCTAAAATTCAAGAACGACGATATTTTAAAATCAATCGAGTTCACCACATTATAAAAACAAAAGATAAAAAGCTTACATTCATTTCACTAAATTCAGAAGTTCAACACCAATTCTTGATTTAAAAAAATACTTTTAGAATTATTAAATGAATTTAGCAAGGTTGTTGTAAATACACTGTTCAAAAACCAAATATATTTCTATATGCTAGTAACAAAATTACATTATTAAAGTATGATTAAAGTAACATAAAAAATATCAAATATTGGGACAAATCTAATAAAAAATGTACAAAACTATACACACACTAAAATATTACTAATAAAAATTCAAGAAAAATAAATAAATGGAGGAATGTACATGTTCATGAATTGGAAGATAAAATTGCAAAGATGTTGATTTTCCCAAAAGTTTATATTTCATTATATTTGATATTTGATTTATAGTTTCAATGCAATTACAATAGAAATTTCAGCACTTTTTATGGAAGTTAAATTTATATAGAATGCAAAAAATCAAAAGTAGTAAAGACAATCTTGAAGAACAAAGTTGACAGACTTAACTTACCAGATATCAAGTTTTATTATAAAGCTGCAGTAATTAAAACAGAGTAGTATTGGTGCAAAGATTGACAAAGAGATCAAAGAGACAGAATAGAAAGTCCAGAAACAGATCCACACTTTCAGTCCTGTGATTAATGACAAAGACCCTCTGAAATTCAGTGGGGAAGGGATTGTCTATTCAATAAGTGGTGCTAGAGTAATTGAATATCCATATGGGAATAAAATGAACCTTGATCCATGCCTCAAACCAAACACAAAAATCAATACCAGATGGATGATAGACCTAAAATGCAAAAGAAAAAGCAATAAAGCTTCTGCAAGATAACACAAGAGAATAACTTCCCAACCTGAGGGTAAGCAAAGACTTCTTAAACCGGACACAGAAAAACACTAACCCTACAGGAAATAATTGCTGCCTTGGACTTTATCAACATAAAAACATTTGCTTGGGGCTGGCATGGTGGCTCCGCGGTTGAGTTCACACGTTCCGATTCTCGGCTGCCTGGAGTTCGCTGGTTCAGAGCCCGGATGCAGACATGGCACCGCTTGGCAAAAGCCATGCTGTGGTAGGCGACCCACGTATAAAGTAGAGGAAAATGGACACGGATGTTAGCTCAGGGCCAGTCTTCCTCAGCAAAACGAGGAAGATTGGCAGTAGTTAGCACAGGGCTAATCTTCCTCAAAAAAAATTTTTTTGCTTATTAAAAGACACTAGTCACAGAGTGCAAAATAGGACTATCTTTTTGTAATACATGTATCTAACGAGGAACTCATATATATGAAAAAGGAAAAAGACCTCTCAATTTTTTAAATGGGCAAAATTCTTGAACAGATACTTCACAATAAAGAATGTCCAAATTGGCAATGAATGTATAAAAGTACTCAACTTCACTAGCTATCAGGAGCTACAAGTTAATGTCACAATGAGATACTGTAACACAGCCACCGGAGTGATGAAGAACAAAACAGAAACAAAGAAGCTGACAATACTGCTTATTGGCAAAGATGTGGAGCAAGTGAAACACACATTCACTACTGGTCGGAGTGCAAATTGGT
Source organism: Equus przewalskii (assembly GCF_037783145.1). Lineage (NCBI taxonomy): Eukaryota > Metazoa > Chordata > Mammalia > Perissodactyla > Equidae > Equus > Equus przewalskii. Next base: position 48,154,545 of record NC_091837.1, on the reverse strand, counting down.
ACACCTACTTTGGAAAACTCTTTGGCAGTATCCACTAAGCATAAGCACATTCTATGACCTGGCAGTTCCACTCCTAGGTAACCCAACAGAAATGTGTGCATATATTCAGAAGATGGGTAAAAATATGTTCTAGCAGCAGTATTTCCAACAGCCAAAAACTGGAAACTTCCCAAATTCCTTATTAAGTCAGGAGAATAGATATATAAATCCGGGTACGTTATTAAAATTTAATACTATTCAGTAATGCAATAAACAAATTACTGCTGCACACAATGACTAGGATGAATCTCACAGACGTCGTATCTCACAGACATGCAAGATACAGGTGATTCTTTCATATTCTCAGACTTGGCCAGAGCTTCCAGGTGAGATATGCAGGTCTGGAAAAGAGAATTTGGCATCCTAATTTGATATTTGCATCACCTACGGATTGCTGGTTCAGTAATTACCTGAGAACACATTTTAACAACCTGTGACACATTTGTCAATATTACCAAAAATTCAATTAAAAAAATACTCAGTAATCTTGCCCAATTTCCAACCAATTCAAAAGAAAAAGGTAGATGGATATTCGCTATCCAGATTTATTTTATTTTATGTATTTTTGTTTGTTTTCTTTCTGTTCTTTAGATAAATTATGTGTAGATCCTTTAAAAAAAATGCATATCACGTTGCAATGTAGAGGACTGGCACGTGAAGGCCGGCTAGCCCCAGACAGTCCACCACAGAGCAGGAGCATTCACCGAGGTCCAGGATCTGGTTGTCAGAAATGTTGTTAATGCCTAGAGGATGGATGTGTGGCTCAGGGGCACACTCACATTAATCAAGCTTGAGGGATGGAAAGATGGATAAGTAGATCAGATAAGATATTCATTTACGGTATAAAAGCACATTAGCCAAGCTCACGGAGATTTACTTTTAAGGGATACATAGCATAAAGCCAATTTATGAATTAGATGTTTATTGTAAGCTTCCTGGTACCTTCTCTAGTTATAACCAAAATAGATGGGACACCAAGTTGTCAGAATGCAATGGATGCAAATGGAAAGAGAACGAGAAAAACTGGGTGATTTTAAGAAGTCTCTCCTAGACCAGGTAGTTTGCAGCACCACCCTCCCGAATAGGCAGACACTGGCCAAGAAAATCCCATTTGGGGGAACTGTTTCACCACAGCATCCTCTCCTCGGTATCAGGCCAAGGCCAACACTTCCTCTGTGACTAACTTGTTAGCTCTGTCCATGACTGCCACAGTGCTCCTTCAATAGGCAGAATAACGGCCCATTAAAGATGGCCACACTCTAATCCCCAGAAGCAATGAATAAATTATGTTACATGGCAAGGGGGAATTAAGGTTGCAGATGGAATTAAGCTGCTAGTCAACTGACCTTAAAATAAGGAAATAAATTATCCTAGATATCTAACCGGCCCAATGTAATCACCATGGTCTTTAAATGGGGAATACAAGGCTGAAGAGTTGGAATAGGAGAGATGGCATCTTGAGAAAGACTTAACCAGCCATTGCTGACTTAGAAGACAGAAGTAGGTCATGAGCTAAGGAATGTGGGTAGCCTCCAGAAGCTAGAAAAGGCAAGCAGACAGATTCTCCCCAGGAGCTTCCTGAAGGAATGCAGCCCTGCTGACACCTTATTTTTAGCCTCTGAGACCCATTTCAGATTTAAGACCTCCATAACAATAAGATAGTACATGTGGATTGTTTTAAGCCACTATGTTTGTGGCAATTTGTTATAGCAGCAATGGGAAACTAATACATATTAGATTGTGGTAGACAGAATAATGGCCTCCCCAAAGATGTTCACATCCCAATTCCCAGAACGTGCGAATATGTTATATTACATGGCAAGTAGCAATTAGGTTGCTAATTAGCTTATTTAAAATTATGAGATTATCTTGGATTATTCAAGGTGGCCCAATTAACCACAAGTTTCCTTAAATGTGAAAGAGGGAAACAGAAGAGTCAGAGTCACAGTGATGCGACATGAGAAGAACTTGACTGGCCATTGCTGACCTTGAAGATGGAAGGGGTCAAGAGGCAAGGAATGCGGCCAGCCTCTAGAAGCTGGAAAAGGCAAGGAAACAGACTGACCCCTAGAGCTAGAAGGAATGAGCCAGACCAACACCTTGATGTTAGCCCAGTGAGACCCATTTTGGTCCTCTGAGCTCCAGAACTGTAAGATAATAAATGTTTGTTGCTTAAGTCACAAAGATTGTGGTTATTTGTTACAACAGCAATAGAGAGCTAACACAATCCGCGCACCCTTTCTGACCCTTGCAAGTTTTCTTTAAACATGTTAGATAAACAATCTCGTTACAGTCAACCCTTGCTAACCTAGAAGTCTTTCTCTCTCTACAAAGTGACTTTGTATAACTCTTCCCAGATCCCTTGTGTATTGGATCTTTTTGGTTTCACTCACAAAGAATTTTCAAATTCCCTTATTGCTAAGTTTGGGGGTGATACCTTACTGTGGGCCCCCTGTACCAATAAGAAATATATTCTCTGGAGTTTATAAAAAGTGATTAGCTCTCAAAAGAGAAATTTTTAGGAAAAGAACTCTTATATTGAAGAACAAAAGACTGATTATCAAATTATGTTAGTTAAGGTTTTGTTGTAGATACAAACTGATGGATCAAGAACACAACATCCTAACTATGAAAAACACTGAAGTTATTCTAGGAGCAAGTGTGACTTTGTAGGATAATGATCCCCGTAAACACTGATTGAAGAGCAGGAAAGCAAAACAGAGAAGAGAATGAAGTTAATACAGGTTACCACTGTGTGCAGATAGGGCGCAATCCCACTGGGCATCTCCGGGAGCCAGTATAGAACACAAACCTCAGAGGTATCCCACCTGAGGGGGGTGGGAGCTGGGGCGTTTATACTGTTAGTTATTGATTGACAGCTGCTCCTGGGAGGCATTAATTCCCCAGCATTTCCAGCTCGCAGCCAAGTGGGCAAAGTAGGCTCTGGAAGGCAGAGAAAGCCCCTCAGGCAAAGAAATGCAGGTCCTGGCAGATGGAAGTCAAGCTGGTGACAACTGAAGTCATAGAGATGCTGCTATGGGTGGAGTATTTTCAGTATCTGCTGCAGTCCCCAAACTTAGAGGCACTGTTCACACCAAGTGAGAATAAACAATGACCATCAAAGAGATAACATTTCTAATCATGTTTTTTAGAATAATTTCATCAAAGCCTATCTTCTGGAGTTGATATATGAAAACCACCAAACACAGTATAAAATTTCTAAGTGTTTACATTGCTTGTTTTTGTGTCCACTATTTGCTCCTTATCCATTTATCCATTCATGAATTCTGAAAACCATTTCCTGAGGATCTCCAATGAGCTCAGAGCTGTTCTACATGCTGGAGGAACAAAGCCAAATGGTACATGGCCTGCGTCCACAAAGTCAGTCGGCAATTGCAGATCGGATAGTAAGAGCTCTGATAGACATCTATGCAGATACCAGAGGAACACAGACAGAGAGCATGACATCAGACTGATGAAGTTGGGGAAGAGGAGCTCTGAAAGACAAGTAGGAGTTAGCAAGATTCATATGGGGAATAAAGCATTGCAGGTAGACCAAACAGCGTGTGCAAAGAACTGGGGGCATCCGACAATGTAACTAGTCATGGATAGGTTTAGCAAAAGTAACGGTGATGACGAAGGAAAGAAAGTGGCCAGACCTAAAAGAGGGACCATCTTATGTAAGCCTTATCTGTTCTAGACCTAGAATGCAAAGATGACTTTGACACGGTCATGGCCCTTGGGGAACCAACTGCTTAGAAGGGGGTACAGGAATATACAGGTAAAGAAATAAGACAGAAAGAGGCGCTGTAATGGTGGTAGGTACACAGTGCCATTTGAGCGCAACTTCAAAACGATTCCTGAGGCTTTGACTGATTCTAGCTCTCCTAGGTAGTAGGAAGTACAACAGAGTCTTTAATTCATTATCTCTAGTTGGGGATTAGGGTTTCTCAGGATCACTAAGTCAGAGCAATATGAAAAGAGTGTACCTTGTCCTCTTCTTTACCTAGTTTTCACTCCGGCCCACTTAATAGCTCTTAAATAGAATAAAGTACGTTTGTCCCAGTAGGGACCGTTGTCAAGTGAATGCAGTAAGAATTTTAAGATTACTAAATCCACACCAAAAATCTTTCATATTTATCTAAAAAGCATGTAATTATAAAGAAAATACATACCTTGGGAATGAATAATTGGATCATAAAATCCATCAAATGTCATTTCATTCATTTTGCCCAAGTGTCTGTTGGAAATGATTTTAAGCAGTGTGACGTCAATATCTATTGAATACCAACATTATGCAGGGATGCATAAATTAGTCTCCCAGAGAATTAATGACACATAAATATCTCTCCACTAAATGTGTTTCAAACTTACTTGTTACACATTCACTAAATGTATAGGTTTTTAAAGTTACATTTTTGGCCAAGTCTCTTACAAAACCACAAGATATTTTTGGTTTTTTGGAGATGAAGAGGAGCCCCACACCAGGACTGTTATCCATGACGATGATTATAGGCAGCTCAGATTACCCCAACTACAACTCCCGGACGAGAGCGCAGAGGGACCGGCCTTTTCTAGGCTGCTATGAATTAGAGGCCCCATTGTTAGTTCTCCGAGTATTTCTCAGGCAGTTCTCTCCTGCTGCTTTCTGGGGGTTGGTTTATCTGGAGTTGATGAAGAAAGAGCTATTTCAGGGCCAGAGTCCACAGATCTACACAACCGTTCACAGACTGGGGGGTCCAGGCACCATTGTGGGTGGCTTTTCCTCTTCAACCTGGGGAGGGCTGGGTTTAATCCTTGTCACCACACTGTACCCCCTGTTCAGCCTTTCTCCCCATTTGTTGTGAGGGAAACATATTTTTTCCACTTTCACTTCATAAGGCAATAATGATCATGTTTTAAAAAGAGGATTCCAAGAAGTTGTATTTTTTTTTTTTTGATTAAGTAACTATGGGAAGAGAAGAAAGAAAACTATCCTTGATTAAGCACCTAACAATTCTTTCAGTCCTGTACAACACCCTGGTGAGGCAGGTACTGTTATGAATTCTCATGTAGGAAGCAGAGAGTGGTATTTAAAGCCATGGAAACTGGAGAGGACTGTATGGATTCAAATCCTGGCTTTGGTGCTTACTAGCTGTGTGACGTTGGGCAAGTAACTTAACGTATCTGTGCCCTGTTTCTTCATTCTTGAAATGGAAAAAAAATGTTGTCTCTATTTCCTAAGATTATTGTAAGGATTAAATAAAAGAATATGTTAAAAGCACTTAGGATAGTCCTTGGTATATAGTAAGCACTCAGACAAGAGTTATTGGGTTTTTGGGGGGTTTTTTGGTTTCTTTCCAAAGAAGATTAGCCCTGAGCTAACATCTGCCAATCCTGCTCTTTTTTCTGAGGAAGACTGGCCCTGAGCTCACATCCATGCCCATCTTCCTCTACTTTATATGTGGGATGGCTACACAGCATGGCTTGCCACGCGGTGCCATGTCCGCACCCGGGATCCGAAGTGGCAAACCCCAGGCCGCCGAAGCAGAATGTGCACACTTAACCACTGCACCACCAGGCCGGCCCAAGAGTTATTGTTATTATATCATTTTATATATGAGGAAATGGAAATTCAGTCTTTCCTAAAGTTACGAAGATGTTAAGAATAGAGTTGAGATTTCAACCCAGATCTGGATTGTTCACTTATTCATTAACTCAACAACCTCTTTCCATTACCCATTATGCATAGTTATTGGAACACAATTCACCATGGGCCTCTTGTATTTCAGCACATCTGACAAGTGGGGCACTAACTGTCCTTTGTTCTGAACCATCCATTTAAGGGCATTTATAAAGCAAATAGCCTTGGAAAATAGAGATAGCGTTTCCCTCTGGAGCAGAGGATAGACATGCTTACTGTCCACTAGAAAAGATTTGGGGTCCTCTCCTGTAATGCAACCTACTGCATGTACAGGCATCCCTCTGGGCCCGTCGCTTTCTCCACCATGGGGCTTAGAGACAAGGGGAACTGACACAAATATGCTGATGTCCATACTGCTTGCTGTGCCGTGCTGTCTCTGACCCAGGAGTCTCACATCTTCTGTCAGCATCCATGAAACTCTGATAAGCTAAGATCTTAGTCCGTTCCGGCTGCTATGACAAAATACCACAGACTGGGTGGATTACAAACAACAGAAGTTATTTCTCACAGTTCTGGAGTCTGGGAAGTCCAAGCTCAAGGTCACGTTCTGGTGAAGGTCCTCTTCCTGGTCCACAGCTGGCGCCTTCTCACTGCGTCCTCACATGGAGGAAGGGGCAAGGGAGCTCTCTGGAGCCTCTTTGATTAAGGCACTAATCCACTCATGAGGGTTTCACCCTCAAGACCTAAGCACCTCCCAAAGGCCCCATCTCCTAATACCATCATCTTTGGGTGTTAGGATTTCAATATATGAATCTGAGGGGGACAGTTTCAGACCAGAGCACCTAACCTGTTAACTTGCAAACATGGTAAAATCTCAGACTCTTTTCACTTCACAGTATTGCTGATGAGAATGAGATGCTGACAGATACCTGGCTTTGCTTTCTAGAAGAGGAAAAAGGATGCTGTGGAGCATGTTTGGGGATATGAGAAGACTTCCTGAGATCTGATAGAACGCTCTCGCCAAAGTGGTGAGCAAATGGGGGGTGACAGGCATTAATGAATGCCTAGAGGATGAGCAGAAAGAGGTAGGATTGAACAAGTGCCCAAGTGGTGCCTTGTTTTGCTCACTCTCCTTCAGAAGAGAGGAGGAAGAAATGTAACCACCAAAGTAAAGCAGCAAGCCCGCAGCCCCGGTCAAAAGGCAATATGGCTGTGACTGCTGGGCAAGGAGTCCCTAAAGCTGATATGAACGGTGTCAACAATGAGTACATAGAGCTTTAGGTAGACTGGAAACATTAGAAGTTTGTTGGTTGAGCTGAGAGCAAGTGGCCACTGGAAAGTGAATGCAAAGCCTTGCTTATTGACCCTATAGGCCCCCTGATCCCTCCCTCTCTCACTACCTTGAACACAGTTGTTTTAAAGGAAAAAGATGATTAAGGGTGGGGCCGAAGGCCACAGGCATCCATCTGAGTATACTGGGCAACTTTGGGAGGGAGAAGGAATCTAACTGTATGACACCGCTGGATATAGGGACCCAGGTCACTAGCATACCTGGTCCCATGGAGAAAGGAGGACCCAAATTCAACTGATGGGACTTGAGCAAGGCTCACAGCGGGCAAGAGAAGCTAAAATGGCCTTGAGTCTCTGTGACTGATGATTTCGCCTGTTGGAGCCTCTGGCAAGGGGAGGCAGCTTTCACTCAGAAGTGCCCCTTGGGGTTTTGGACCTGTCACCTCCCAAACAAAACAAACAGGTACATCCCTTTTGGAAAGCAGCTATTAATTTGCTGCAGAGCTCTTGTTGAAACTGCACAGCTGACCCATGGAGGTCTTGTGACTCTCTGGTACTCCTGTTTTGGTGTGGATCAGCCGGAACTCAACACGTAACAAAGTGAGAAGAGATTAACATGTGCCACTTGTCAAAAAAGAATGAGGCCATCCTGCTGGGGCATCTTGGCTTTACATGAAAAAGTGGTAGCCACCCCTTGGGGAAATTTTATCCCTCATTCTACCAACTGAAGCAAAGCCACTGGCTTAGAGAGGCCCTTGGTTCACAGAGGTTTCCCCGATCGTGTCCGCTGGGACTGCTGAGGCTGTTCAATCTCCCTTGCAGCTGTACAGAACTGGGATGTGGTTACTCTGCTCAGTGGGCAGAATTCAAAGCCATTCTCACAGCTCTGGCCAATATTTCCTTTGATGAACCATATTATATTTTTTCTGACTCTTGGGCTGTTGCCAATGGCTTAGCTATTTGGTCTGCCATTTGGAAAACTACAGACTGGCAGATTAACGACACCACTCTTTGGGGCCATGAAATGTAGAAACATATCATGGCTGCTAATCAAACCATCTGGGTCACTCCTGTAGATGCCCACAGTAAGAGCCTGTGCTCTGATGAGATGGGCTGGAATCAAGCTTTTGATTGGGTCTGCAATGTCCAGATTGCTACTGTTGTTGCCTGGATCCATCATCGTCCCAGATACAACATGTTCAACACAATGTGGCCTTCCTCACTGGGAGATAAATGGTTCAACTTTTGGTAGAAGTCACAAGTCTGGCATGCAGTGGTAGCATCAGAAACATGGAGTCCTTTCCTTTGTTCCCAGTCCATGATGGCAAATGCGTTGTATCTAGGATTTGTTCAGCTGGTTGGATCCACAACACTGGGGCCATGGTTGAGGTCAGTACTGCAGGCTGCCCTCATGCTGCTGCTTAGAGTTATCCTGCTGATAGTGGACTTGATGCTGTATGTGACCAATTGATTGGATATGGCCCTAGCCTCTGTCAGATTAATCAGAACAGCTGAAGGACTGGTGTACTGATAGAAAGTTCACCAGAAGCCAAGATGGTGTAAAAATGAGGGACGGACATTATTAGGGTAAAATTCTCCACAGGTCTTTAGTATTTCTGCACCTCTTATGAGTGATGCAATAAAGGCCTTCCTCCCAAATTATCTCCCAGGCTGTTTGTAAAGCAAAACAGAACAAAAGGCAGATTTGCCTATAGTCTTAGAAGATAAAAGTTGTATCTTCCTCTAGAGAAAAGGGTAGGCATGCTTACTGTCCAGTATAAAAGATTCAAGTCCCCTATTGATATTCACGCTGCCTGCTATTCTGTGAGTAATAAAGTCCAGTGTGTTTGATCAAGGAATCTCATAGCTTCTGTCAGAATCCATGAAACTCTGACAAACGAACTTGCTGTACTTTCTACTTTTCTCATTCATTCACTCATTCATTCATTCTCTAAATGTTTGTTGGACACTAGTTAAAAGGTGATATAATAAAATGAAAAACAGACCAGGTTCCTACCTGCTAGAGTTTGCAGTTTATTGGGAAAGGTGGACATCAGTCATATAGTACTGGGATCGTGGAATACATTGCGTGATGAGTGTTATGAAAAGAAAAGGGAAAGGTGCTCAGAGGAAGAATGTCAGAGGGGAGCTTCACTTAGATTGAGAGGACTGAGAATATACCATTGAAGAAAGGACAGTGAGCTGAGATGGGAAAGATGTGCGGCAGAGAACTAGGTGACAGGATGAGTAAAAGCCAGCAGCCTGCATAAAGATCCTGAGGGGAGAGGACCTTGGCATGTGCCAATGTGGTGGAAGGCAGAGAGGGCTGGAAAGAGAGACGTCTGATGAGGTTAGGGGTTTGGGTGGAGGCCAGATGAGGCACAGCCTTGTAATTGATTATTTCAAGGCTTGTCACTTTACCCTCAGAGCTGTGGGAGCTATTAAAGTGTAAGTTGAATAAGGAGATAGAGTGGGGACCTTATCTGTCTCATTCACCACAGTATCCCTAGCCCCTGGAACAGTGCCTGGCTCATAGTGGGTGCTCAATAAATATTTGTTCAGTTAATTGAAGGGAAAGATACAATTTGCACTTTTGAAAGATCACTTCGGCTGCTATGTGGAGAAAGGATTGAAGAAGACTCCCTTTGTCTTTACAAAGCAGGAAGACAACTTAGATGGCTACTGCACATGCCAGTGACAAATTCAGCACCTTGGACTAGGGTGGTGGCAGGAGAGATGAAACATGCGCCCCCTGCCCCCCATCACACACACACACGCTTTTTTAAAAAATCTTTTTGTAGCCTTAAGGATCTATTCAGCTTGAAAGACCATGAAAGGCCATCAAATTCAAGGTGACACAAATAAAGATAATATGTTAAGTGACGATTGGAGTCTTTGGAGGAAATAGCTAGTTGTGCCTGGTTTCTGAAACCAGCAGAGATTGAAAGAGAAAGTTTCCCATGATGACAAAGAGAGTAAGGGTAACTGAGAATGTGTGCAGTAAAACTTCTGGGCTCAGCAGAATAAACCACAGAGCATTCCTCCCCCTAGACTTCATCAAACTCTCTCCCTGTCACTTGCCATTGCACAGAGCCCTTTCCCTCCTGGGAGGAAGGTAGGCATTCAGTGTGTGTGTGTGTGTGTGTGTGCGTGTGTGTGTGTGCGCACGCACGCGCACTCAGCCCGGCCTTGCCCTGTGGTCAGGAAGCGCTCCTTCCACGGACTTAGAAGTCAGAATGCTGAGTGAGGGGGCACGGCTGGAAGAGTGGGGGCACTAGCGGCGAGAGACCAGGACCGTGCCTTTCCAGGTCACACGGCGGCCGTGCTCCTGGTGTCACATGCCACGGTGCTGGGCATGGCAATTCCTAAAGCAGAAGTTGTGGAAGAACTGGCCAAGGTTATTCTGGTGCCACGGTGGTCTCTGTCTCCCAGCCCAGATGGCCAGGAATGCTACGAGGCAGAGAACTCTGCTCCCAGCGGAGAGCTGAGCACTTGGCACTGCTTAAATCATGACCACTCACGCCCACTTAGACAGGTTGGCCTTCCATCTGAAGGGCAGGGGCCAGGCGCGGGCCCTGGAGAGGGAGTTCTCATTGAGAGACAATGGAACGGCTGTTCTAGTTCTTTCTTAGCCCTGCTAGGAATGCCCACAGCCCAGGAGGGGGCTGAGCAGGCAGGAACACCGGCAGAAAGCAAACGGGCAAGGATTTCAAGATCTGCATCCAACGACAGAATAATGCTGATGGAAATCAGCCACCAAGTCATTCATTTTAAATGATTTTTATAAAAAGAAGAAAAAGAAACTATCTATGGTTATATTTAAACAGTAGTCAAAAATGAGAACTGAACTAACATATATTATTCTTATGCTTCACGGGGTAGACAGCATTTTGTATGGGGCTACTTCATTTCAAGGATTTTGATGAAAAATAATCACTCTAGCTGACATAGCCTATCTCAATTCTTTCACAGCGAATGGAGACAGGGTTACCATCTACACCCTTAAATTTGCCTTTGAGTGAAAATTGTTTTAACATCTCTAATATGTTGGACCAATATTCTATGATGTTCGCTATTTTTAAGGACCAGATACTACGCTTTGTTCCTTCTCATCCAGTCTTAAATACCTCCAGCAGCCAGGGAGCCTTAGCCAGTATGAATAATGATGCATAGCCCAAAAGGGCAACCTCTCTCTTTCACCAGGGTCTCCATGGAAACGTTCTGGGCAGCGCTATTCCTGGGATCTGCACCCAGATCCTGGGCAGGGCTCCTACGCGGGGCTAATTATCAAGGGTCCCGGTGAGTGGAGCATTCTAGTCCTCACTGTGCAGATGTCCTGATTTCACAGGTGTCCACAGATTTTTAGACCTGTTTAGTAGCTCTTTATGACATCAAGAGGGAAGGGACACAGAGAACTTTGAGAAAGAAATTAACAAGTGCATTCAGTCAGCAGTTATTTTCTTGGGACCTGCCCTGCTCGCAACTTTTCTCCAGTCCTCTTACTTCGCACTAGATGCCTCTCTCTTTGAGAGGCCTTTCTAACCAAGTAGTCTTGTCAGGGTTTTAGATAAATGATGAACACATAGGAGATCCGCCCTCTTCCAATCCAAGCTAAAAGGTTATTAGGTGTGTGTGATGGCTCATTTTATGTGTCAGCTTGACTGGGCCCACGAGGTGCCCAGATATTTGGTTAAACATTATTTCTGGGTGTGTCTTTTGTCTGTGAGGGTGTTTCTGGATGGGACTAACGTTTGAATCAGTAGAATGAGTAAAGCCGTTTCCCCTCCCAATGCAGGCAGGCCTCATAGAATCTTTTGAAGTCCTGAATAGCATAAAAGCTTGAGTACAAAAGAATTCTTTCTCTCTGCCTGACTGTTGGCGAGCTCGGACATCTGTCTTCTTCTGCCTTTGGACCTGGACTTGGACTGCAACTTACACCATTGGCTCTGGAATTCCTGGGTCTGGAATTCTCCACCTCTCCAACTGTGTGAGCCCATTCATCAAAATAAATCGGTTTTATTTTTTGTTTGATTGATTGATTGATACACACACATCCTGTTGGTTCTGAAGAACCCTGATACAGTGTGCAACTCCATTTTTTGCAAAACACCTTCAATGGCTTCCTCTAAACAAGCAGTGGAAACTCAAATGACTGTAAACAAACCCAGATGAGGGCAGCAACCAGGGAAGGATGCCGGGTGTAGGGGCTCCAGCCAATCTCCTCTCCAACTGACTTTTGCTGTGTCGGATTGAGGGCGCCATCCTTGCCAGATTTTTCCATTTTTTAAGAGAAATCAAAAATCTGGATATTCTTGTCAATGTTGGCAACTACTTCAAAAAATTTCAAAACCCCATGTGAGCTAACCAGCCCAGTCTGTGGGCCAGATCTGGCCCCTGGCTGCCAGCAAGCAGTCTCTGCTTTAGGGAGGGGTGGGAAATCTTTCTGGATCGAAGGAAAGGGCACGGTTAGAAATATTTCCCTTTTTCTAAACTTGGAACCGCAGCTAAAACTGCTGCACGACAATGTTAATTCATGCACTGATTGTTTATCTCAAGCTTCTCTACAGAGCAACTCCCCCACATGTTTACATTATCCCATGGGGCCGCTGTGAGGAAGAAAAGAGAACAAGTCTTATAATCTCCATTTCTATTTTTTTAATAGAATTAAAGACTCTTCAGATGGTGTGCCCCACAGGAAGGTGACAGAAAGAGTTGCACAATTCCAGCTAAATTCCAGACTTCATACTCTCCCCCAAAATATGAACTTCACATTAGTCATTCCTGATGCATGTTGTTCCTTCTCTTTTTCCATAACACACTGACATTTGGTTTAAAATGCTATAAATGCTGGTTAAGAAATAGACATAAATATTAATTTTAATAACACCCCCATGGATAATTTAAAACATATTTTTTTCTACGAATTGTTTGACCTTTTTTTCATTTTGGCCGTTACACATTTTTCTTTTAAACTTAGTGTTGCTCTATAAGGATATCTTCATTCTTCCTCAACCTCCAAAGAATTTCTTCTCCCATTAAGCTGTGCCTCCAGCCCCCGAAGGAGCCAGGTGAGGTGTAAAGGAATACCCAGATGGCTCTGAAGGTGTTTATTATAGGGCCCTCCATTGTATTCAAATTAATGGCACCACATTAGCATGGGCTGCCCTTTGGTGCTCATTTGTTCCTGCACTCCGGGGGTTAAAGGAGCCGCATGCTCTCCAGATGTTCAGTAGCTCTTGTAAATGAAAGATTAGCCGAGTTTTTGCTGCTGCTGCTATTTCCTCTATTCCCCTTTAAAGCTGATATTTTCTTTAGGAACTTGCTTAGTGTCTGAGTCAGAAGAATCTCCTCCCCGAGGTATATCAATCAATAGCATGCACAGGAAGAAGGACAAAATGTAGGGGAGGTAGACATGGTCTGGATTAATTTGTTGACTGCTACTCTGCCAGTGACTGATGTGTGCATCCTGTGGTTGCGCTCCACCCTTTGAAACGCGGATCAAATACACATGACATTTTTCTCAGCTAAAAACAAAAATCAAAAAAAGAAACCTCTCTCTTTTTTTGGTGAGAATATTTTTTGTTAGTGCTATGACAGGACTATCCACTTTATTTTCAAATCTAGCCTATCTTTCCTTTAAGCAAGAGGTGTAAGTGTCTCAAATATGACTGTATCTAACTCAAAGATGCCACCAACAATGACTTCCCAGGAGAGAAATAAGAAAAGTACCCAAAATGGATTCCAATAAATGAATGCCAGTTTCACATCTACCATGCCCGCCTTTTGTATACAGAGACACTCCCAGGTTCCTGCTGTTCCAAGAGCTGTTCAAGCATTGAATAAGTAGAGTTCCAATGAGACGAAACCTTCTGCCTCGGCTGGTGTTTAACAAGCTGTTTTCTTGCTACAACTCAGTCAGGATTTCTCTAACCTTAGCAGAATTATCACATTTCACATGTTCTCCTAAAACATTTCCAACACTCCTTTCACCAAGTAGGAAACAAGAGATAGACTAACTTGAACAGAAAAGGAAAGCCTGATGGATACTGTTAGTCTTATTAGCACCTTTTTGACAATGGAGAAGTAAGGGATGGGCTGAGAGGGAGCCATTGGCCCTAAGGTGGTGACATCCATAATGGAAACCTTACTGAAGCTTGAGCTCTTGCAAAGCCTGGAATACTCAACTTGATTCTTGTCCAAGGTGGACAATATGGAAGAAGGCTGGAGATGGCAGTAACATCTCATGTCTTAATGAAATCATAGACCAAACTCAAGGATGGGAGCCTTAGTCACATATACATGAAATAACATTTTTGAAAGAAGTCTAGAGATAAAATATTTATAACATACACGTAAGATTGACGTCTTCAAGGATGCCAGCTCAGAATGAATTTCTGTGGCCACCATAGGGAAGGAAAACAGCTTTCCTTCTACCCTCCTAGGTTAACAGCTGGGGCCCAAGAATCAAACTGATAAAAGAGAGATTAACAAGAGAAAAAAATAGCTTAATTAGGTACTTACATTTGGGAGTTTCTCAAAGAAATGAGACTCAAAGAGGTGGCCAGATGATTCAGATTTATATACCATCCTAGGCTAAACAGAGCAAAGGGGGCTGGGGCCAGGGAGGCCAGTGATGGGCAGGGGAGGGGAGGGAACATATGGTAAATGAAGCTTGTCTGTTATTCAGATAAGAGTCGCTCAGGTGATAAGAGTTGTCTCTGGGGAGTGGCTCTCTGAGATATCATTACAAATGGAAATTTCCTTTATAAATGTAAACTTCCTTTACAAAAGGGGAAATTTATACTTTATTTTTAGCCACTTAGGGGGAGATAAAGAGCTTTTCCTATATCTGCTGGTTCTCATTTGCCTTTAGCTCAAAATAATGCTTAGGCCAAAGTGGTATACCTTAGGGTGGCATATTCTAGTCTGCTTCATCCCCAACGCCACTAGCAGGGTCAGGATGTCTCCCGGGGGAGCCTTCCAAGTTCTTTGTGCTTTCCTTTAAGGCATACAAATTCCCAGTCAGTGAGAGACAAAATTGCAGTGCGGAAGTCAACAAGAGGAAGACCACGGTGAGGGAGAGAAAGTACTAAAGGGACGTGAGTCCAGGGGAAAGGATACTAAACCATGAGAGAGAAAAGAGGAAACACCTGGAGCAGAGTGAGGAGCCTCAGCATCTCCTTCAGCTGTGACAGTCCTTAGGAAAGGCTCCTTACAAGAGGAATGTCCTTCCAGCCCTATCTGACATGGCTAGGGCTTGGAGCATGCGTCTCGCTGGTGAGCAGAGCATTCAGTTGATAGATCCAATGAAGCAGGTCATGGAGGTTAACTTGATAGAGATGATTAAAATGGGAGCCAAGAGGAATTGATGCGGTAGAAACCAGAGAAGAAAAAGGCAGCGGTCAGGACAGATGGGAAAGTCAAAAATAAGGTCCACTACAAAGATCTCAGAAAGAAGATCGCCTTTGATATTTCAACTATAGAAACAACCCATAATAGATAAGAATAGAGAGAGGCGAACTCACCTTAAAGAAATAGAATTGCATCAAGCTAGCACAACAATTAAATAGATGAACATAGCTACAGGAAGAGTGTATAAAACAAAAGGAGGTTGTTTGGCAAGAGAAATCTTGAAAGAGGTAAGTCAGCTGAGAAAGGAATCCAAGTATTTGTGTGAGAACAAATCAGAACTCCAAGAACTAAGAGACCCAAACCCAAGTTTGCCTGCTTCCATAAGGAGAATGAGCAAATTAGTCTTGCCCTGTGAGATGTAAGGCATCTGGCATCCCTCCAGGCCCCTAGCACCCTTCATCCCGATATCCTGCCCTGCATGAACACTGGGGCTTCCAGAAGTTACCATGGAGATGATGCCAGCTAGTTACCTGACTGCAGGTATGGTAACAACTAGTCTCCCCAAGGTCTCTCCTTGCTTTCCAGGTAGAAAATCACATGCTGATGTCCTGCTTCTCTTCTCAATTTTCACTAGTGGAGAAGGTAGAAAATGATGGTCAAAATTCAATGGTATCCAGTTCAAACGCTTTCACTTATTGCTAGGGAATGCTAGAGTATCTCAAAGCAGCAGGCAAGACCTAGAGTTTATCTCTCCATTTGACAACCAGTTAACGCCGCCAGCATTTTTCAAGTACCTCCAAAATACCACCACCCACCAATAGTAATGAGAATTTAACCTGATACATATCACTTGCTTATAATTAATGATACTTATCATTAGTAAACTGGTGTAAATAATCTGATGATGAGAATTTGTATTTCATTTTTGCTTTGGTCCTAGACTTCTTCTCACTCTCTGTTCTTCCTAGCAGGAAGTACATGCAGTCCCTGGTTCACTTGCAAGTTTCATAACCAAAACTATTTGAGCATATAAGTGCCAGTAGCTTGATTTCCTTTTCTTCTCTGGTACAAAAGATAGTAATGGAAGGGGAGGAGGAGGAGACGTGATGAAATATGCAGTTCAGCCTGCAAAAGCACACTGTCTAAAGAGGCTTTGCTCTGCCAATGATTCAGATCTCAAGAAGATGGTCCAGAACAGAATGAATTCATTTAGCTCAAGCTTCCAACACTTGGCATAAACAGCTTTATCATTTACCAAACCTTGAATAGATTTACTCCTGAAGTGCCAATTCTATTTCAGGAGGAAGTCATGACAACTAAGTGACCAAGTGAATCACTATCTTCGATCCTTCCACTAAGTGACTGAGGCTCTGCCCCCAGAAGGACACTAAGAGTGTCAGGCACAGAACTGCCCTCAACGGGACATGGAGATTCTACGGACACAATGCAAACAACCAGTAATATAGCTTGCTGATTTCACAAAGACAATATATGCCAATCTTAATACTATGTGCATTCCACACAATGGCTTCTCACATGTGGTGATGAAGATGAAACAGAGTTTATAAAAACAGAATAAGAAGGGGTCATGGAAATCCCTTCCATGCTGAGTAGCAGCAGGTTATTGGAGCTACCTTGCCTTCTCTACCCACTCCCAATCTCCTCCAGCTCCATGGATAAGTCCTGACAATTAGTGCCTGACATCCCCTAGGCATAGAAATTCAGCAATTAGTTCAGAACATGTACAGAACCTAAGTTTATCCAATCAGAAGGATGACTGGGATTTATCTCCAAGGTTTTGACCACAAAGGAGAGAGAGAGAGAAGAAAAGAAAAAATTCACTTGAGTATGCACCCATGCACACTCTCTTCTCTTCCCACCCACTCACTCCTCTTTCTCCTCCTCCGTGGATAGAGAGGTACATACCCACTCCAGTGGTAGTGGCAGCAATTTTGCAACCAGGAGGGGAGCCAGCCTTAAAATGAAGCTGATAATGCAGAGGGTGGAGCAGAAAGAAGGAAAGAAATGGGTCCTGGTTTATATTATTGGACCATCAGAGACAACCTAAAGATACCCTCCTCATGGACTGTGCAAATATAGGAGCAAAAAAATTTCATTTAATATTTAACCTAGTAGAAATTGGGGTTTCTTTCCCTTGAAACCAAAAACACCCCTACTGTTACTCAAGAGACAAGTTAGAACACTCTGTATTGGGGACTAATATGAGAGGGAAACACTTTTATCCCTTCTAATGTTAGCTCCAGCTTTGAGGAGGCAGAGAGACAAGGAGGAAGGAATGGAAAATCCTAAGAGCCACCTACCCATAGTGCCTCTTCAGTCCTCTCTCTTTTCATTAAACTGGGGAAACAGTAGTGTGGTAATAAGAAGAGAAAAGAGAGAATGGGAGAGATGATTCACAGGAAAGGTGCCAACTGGACTATGCCAGCATCATCCATGGGCTGCCCCGGAGCTTTCCATATGGGCATAAGCTGATTACTTGAAACACTTTCTGGAACTGCATTGGCTCTTCTGGGCCATATACTTAAAAGTGTAAATATTAGTGTATGAAACTGGGTTTAATGTGTTTCCACAAATAAATTTGAAGTGTAATTAGCTTTGCTATAATCAGAAACTTCAAGCATTGGTTTCCCAAAAGAGATTTCTGTCCTGCACATGTCAGATGAGCAACATGGCCCATCTTAGTATCGTCCCTGCCCAAATGCAGAGAAACATTGAGGGGCAGTCAAAACCATCGGGACTGCTGGCTCAGACTTCACACGAGCACCATAAACAAATCTCCATCCAAGCAAGTAAAACTTGGTTTGCTTTTTTTCTCTGCCTTCCCATCACTACAGTCAAATCTTCAAGCCAAGACGCCTTTCAAGTATCTTCTAAGAACATCTCCTCTTGTTTTTTTCCTACTGATCACAAGTGCGGTAATTTCATACTCTCTGTCTCCAACAGACACCATGACATTATTTTTCCTTTATTATTATCGACACTCAAGAGAACCTGTCTTCAAATAAATCTGATTTTCCTTCACAGCCAGGACATGGGAAATCCATCTGTCACTTAGCACAAGTGGAAACTGGAATGGAACTTGTAAAACAGGGTGGCTGCCCAAAAACATAAAGAAACTGTGAGAAAATTGGAAGGCAAAAAAGCTTTTGCGACAAAGTCAGTAAACGCCATCTGTGTAGGCCCAAAAGTTGGGAGACACTAAGAAAGACGAGGGAGAAGGAAGCAAAAGAGGAGGAGGAGAAGAGGAGAAACTTAGGAAATAGGTCTCTTTCTTAAGGAGGGGTGGAGACATCATTACTTTTTCCACACAATTGGCTGATCAGCTAGGACAGAGATTCGAATAGCTTCAAGCTATCCCTTTCATGCTCTCAGTCAGTCACCTAAGGAGTAAAAATGCAAGATTTTTGCCCTGTGGGAGGAAACTTTGCCTTGCCCCTTTGTCTGCCACTAGACAAAAAGTATGTGAACTGGTTATTGACACAGGAATTAAGTTATCGTGATTTTGGAGAACTTTAAAGTGGCCTAGGAGAATACTCAATGCTGAAAGTCTTACTTTCCACTAATCCTCTCTATTTCCTTCCTTTATTGGCATTTTCTTGGCTACCTCACCCCTGTGCCTTCCCTCTTTTGTTCCTTCTCTTCCTATCCTGGGTGTTGTAGCTCACCCAGCGCAGCCCTCACATCTGACTCTGCTATAGCAAGCTGCCTACGCTGAGCTGCGGCAAGACAGGTCAGTGACAACGGCGTGTGTGCGTCCAGGCACCACGCACGTCACACCACACCACACCACATACACACAAAAACACACAGACTACACATACATACCACGTATACACACACAAACATACCACACAGCACACCACATACACACTACACATACACCACATGTACACACACAAACACACCACACATCACACACATAACACACCACGTACACACACCACACACACCATATACACTCACAACACACACCACACCACACATACCACACACCATACACACACCCCCACACACACACCTTACACACCATACACGTACCACACCACACATACCACACATACACCACATACATACAAACCACACACACATGCTACACCACATAGACACATACCACACACACGACACTATATACACACCACACACACACCACACATACCACACTACACACCCAACCTCCCACATACACACTTCTCACTTTCCCCTGCCTCAACCCGAACATGCCACAGCAGACAACTATAGAGACCTTCAGCTGATTCTCGGTGAGGTGGGGGCAGAGAGCCCTCCCACCAAGCTGCCTTCCGCCCAGGCCAGAGGCCTGCAGTAGCTGTCTGTGTGAGTTCGGTGCTCCAGACAACGTGTGCTGTGATCAGTCAGTCTGCCTCATCACGTGTATTCACCCCCACAGCCCAAGAAGGGCATGCTTATTATTAACCCCTTCCTGTAGTTGAGAAATTTGCCCAAGGTCACAGGGCTAGCAAGTGGTGAGCTGGGATTGGAACCCAGGTGGGTGTAACTCCAGAGCATAAACTGTTAACTTCCAAGCTACATTTGCTTTATTCCCTGAGCACTGACACTGGGGACACCAAGAAAAGAGCCAAAGTCGACAGCTGTCTCAGGGCAGCAGCATCTGTTTTTTTGCTGAGGAAGATTAGCCCTGACCTAACATCTGTTGCTAATCCTCTTCTTTTTGCTTGAGGAAGTTTAGCCCTGAGCCAACATCTGTTGCCAATCCTCCTCTTTTTGCTAAGGAAGATCAGCCCTGAGCTAACATCTGTGCCCATCTTCCTCTACTTTATATGTGGGTCACTGCTAAAGCATGGCCAGCAAGCGGTGTAGGTCTGCACCTGGGATCCAAACCTGCAAACCCAGGCTGCTGAAGAGAAACTGTTGAACTCAATCACTGTGCCACAGGGCTGGCCCCTAGCAGCACCTTTTTGGTAGAAACCGCAAGATGCTGGGCATCCCCACGAATGAGTTCATTCAGCTCACATGCACTGCCACACCAGAGCCCTGAAGTTTCACACTCACCACTTCTATCACACCCAGAGTCAAGCGCCAGTGGGGTCCCACTTCCATGTAACACTATGGGAGGTGACACATTAAAGACTTGGGACCGCAAAGCTCCCAGCCCCACGAGCACAGCCACACCAGCGGCTCAAACGGCCCAATTACATAAGGCTGTTAGAATAACTTAAGATCAGAGTCGTTTTCTTCCCTAGCTCTCTCTTAAGTAAGGTCAAAATAAAGTTATTCCATCCAAAACTGTTTTAAAAAAAAATTTTTAAGTTAAATGTCAAGCAATTAAGGCATTTTTAAGTAACAGATCACTCTGCATTAATCCTCCGGGTTGCCTTCAAAAGAGGTAAGTGCTTCTCTTCCTCGTCACTATTTTCTCACACTGTTCTCATGATTGTTATTAAGGTTCACTCAACACTCAAATGGTAACATTTAAGTTGATCAAGCAGAAAAACAGACATAATCTCTGTCCCGAGAATCTCCCCCACCAGCGGGCAGAGACAGCTGCTGAGGAGGTGCAGGGAGTCCAGCAGTGGGATTCCTGCGCTTCCTTCTTCTGTGTCTTGTCCACAGAAGGAGCCACTAGGGCTTACCTTTCAGTGCAGACAAAATGGTCTTCTTTATCTATAACAGAGCCACTTAGATCAACCAGACTGGCCACAGGATGTCACTGTTACTCCACACACAATAGCGAGGGAGCCTTTCCGACAGGGGCTGGATCTGGATGGGACCCGGGCTCCCCTTCGCCTCACCTCTCGCAGAATTGTCAGCCCTTCGGGTGGCACTCCACGAGCCAGCAGCACATCCCCTCTAAAAGCCACAAGCCTGTCCCATTGTCTCAATATCTGTATTGTTCTGTATCAAAGGAGGAAAGGAAGAGGAAGAGAAGTAAAAGAAGAAAATGATCAGCATGGTCTCTCACATCAGAGGTTCTCCAAGAGTTGAACTTTGAACATTTATGACCTTGGATAAAACCAATGTTCTTTTAATGTATTTGATAGTGTTTTATAAGGATAAGAACATCTTTTGCCTATCTTTATTTTCTCGAATTTCTGGAAAGAATATGGAATATTTAAGCAATTTTTAAGCCATCTTAACTCTTTGTAGGGATGCTGCTTTGTATCCTACAGAAATGAGGCCAACACTAGTTAAACACCTTCCTTTAACCCCATCAAACCTGTCTCTACCCACCGCTCGTTCCCCAAATGTCTCCCAGACTCACAGATAAGCCAAAGCCCAGAGAAGAATGTGTGCTCTGCAGCTGGCAAGCTAATGCCACTGCAACGTTGGCCACAGCACTCTTATCAGGGAACATGCCAGTAGCCACTGTTGGAGCAGGAGAACCACCTTCTATTCATGACTGCCAGCTGGTCTTCCTTCTCTGTTATAAGCCCTCAGAGGGATGGTTTGCTATTCGTGTCTCGTCCACGTCCAGGTCCCCTTGCTGTTATCCTCAGCATATATTCCACACAGTGGTTGGCATTAAAAGGTTAAAAATAAAATCTTAGACCAACAGAGTCAGTGGGAAGGCATATTTTGGGTAGTCAGGGAGATATTTAATAATGCAACATAAAAAGAAATCACAGAAAAAAGGTGCTTTGAGGGGTAAAGAGGGGAAAAGACTCTTGCCTTTAAAAAGTGACTATTTGATAACTTAGCCTGGAAGTAGCTTTCATATTGATGAAAGTCAGGGCAGTTGAAGTCCCTCTGTCACACTGCACCCCACTTTAGCCATACCACAGCAGGAGAAAGAGTTAAAACAAGAAAAGCAGACCATTTCTTATGGAGCAAGCGTTTAAGAAAGGAAACTTAACATTGTTTCAGCATTTGCAAGGATCTGTGCAGTAGTTAGGAGCCAGAGCTACGTAAACACACTTGATGGAAACTTTCTTAATTTCCACACTGCATTAAATATATCAGTTTCAGTATGAGAGAGGTGTTACTCTGACTTGAGCTGGCTTGGACAGTGTGAGGAGTGGACCCACATGAGAGAGAGGAGAAAATCAGTACGCTAAAAGGAGCCAAGCAATGCACAGAGAATCCAGACTGGGATAACTGCCTTAGCTCCCTGTGCCTCAGGATGATTTTAACAACTCCCTAATGGTAATGATTTAGAATTAATGCCAGAATAAAATCTGCCTAATAATTGAGTTTGTTGCTCACTCGCACGGCAAATAGTTTTTGAGCGCCCACTTTGTGTTAAGTGCAAAGATAATGATGAACAAGCTGGCATATTCCCTGCCCTCAAGAAGTTAAATGGGGAGACAGAGAAGCATGCAGCCCTAAAGACAGCGTCATAGGAACTGTATGTAATAACAAATTTGGCTGGCCTTTATTCCTGGTTCCTGGGAAGCAACCTGTAAACCCTTGGGATTTCCCAGTGATTGGAACATCTTTGTTATTCCTGGTGGCCCCCCGAACCACACCTGATAGTTAATGCAGACAGATGACTCAGGGTGGGGGCTGCCCATGCCAGAAAGACTAACCATGGTTAGAGGGTTGGGACTTCAGCTATGTGATATCAGCCTGACCTCTGGGAGGGGAAGGGGGCTGGAGATTGAGTTCAGCCACGTGCCAGTGATCAGCAAATCATGCCTATGTAGAAGCTTCAGTTGGAACTCTGACACTGAAGCTTGGGTGAGCTTTCCTGGTTGGCAATACTCTGCGTATTGTCACACATAGATGTGCCAGGAAGATGATGCATCCCTAAGGACCACGGAAGCTTGGCATTTGGGACCCTCCCGGATTCCTCCCTGTGCATCTCTTTTTTTGGCTGGTTAAGTACGGCACTTTCAGTGAGTTCTGTGAGTCTTTCTAGTGAATTATCAAACTGAGGGCATCAGTGGAGACCCCCAAATTTGTACTCAGTTGGTCTGAAGTGAGGATGTCCCCAGGGACCCCCAAACTTGCAACTGGTGTTAGAAGCCTTGGGCAGACTTGGCAGTCTGGAGAACTGTGCTCAACTTACAAAGCTTGGTCTACCTCTGGGCAGGCCGGAATAAAGGAAGTTTGGGGTGCTAGAGGCACGGGAAAGAGGCTCGCCTGATCTAGGCTCGGTGGAGAGAGATGCCAGGGAATACTTTCTCAAAAAATTACCTCAGCACTTGAAGGATGGTTAAGCATTTGAGCTCAAGGTAACTCTTTAGAAAAGTAGAGTCAACTCCATAGAGGATGTTCAGTTCTCAGCAAATCCTTGTTGTTGTTCTTTTAAAGTCTCAAGATACAGAAGTACTTCTGGTTTTCCTTAGAAAGTTTCCCTGACCTTGGTGTACCCGGTCAACAACTGAAGCAGGATCACAGGCCCTCAGAGAGCACAGAGTAGACAAATGGCTACCTGCACCTCCAAATGGGGCCGTAACAGACCAGGGTCTTGGTAGAATGAGCTGTTGGTTACAGGCGTGGATCAAGGCGCAGACTGGTGCTCGTCCAGTCGTCCTGTGCACTATTCCGTTCATGGAAGGAAGACTTTATTAACCTCTCTTTGCAGAGAGAAATTACTAGGCACTAAGAGTTCATAAAATTTATTTAAAGTAAACCGCATGTTCTTAGAAGGAGAGAGCAGGCCATCAAAATATTATTTAGCAATGATGGTCTTCAATTACCATTTTCTGAAGGCTCTTACTTAGAATGTGCTTCTTGAGTAAATGCATATAATTTCTCTCTTCCATCCCTGCCAATCAAAATATACTCTCTTACAGAGACTGGTAGAAAAAAAAATCTTCTAAGTCATTTCCTTCTAAGTCATCACCTTCTAAGGAAGGTGAAAATGACTAAAGAGACCTAAATTATTTACCCCAGATGGCATGTTTCAGTATTTACTTACCACTCTGTACTGAAACGATCTATTTGTGTGTAAATTTCTCACTTGAGTCTTACTCTACATAAGAACGTGGACCGTGTTTGTACCCTCAGCACCCAGCACAGTGACATGGCAGTTGATAAATATCTGTTCAATCAAACGAGGTTAAATAATAACTCTAAGCAGAAAACAAACCTCTAATAATATAATTTCTGGTATCAGAATAGAGCCCTGAGTTTTAAATGATTGATTGTCTGCTCAATGTCCGCCACGCCCACATGAGGTGAGACTCTTGTATCATCCATCTCCTCCTCCTCATCTTCTTTCATTCACTCAACAAATATTTATTTTACTGAGTACCCAGCTCTAATTGCTGGGGATACAGCTGGGGAAAAATCAGGAAAATCCCTGTCCTAGCGGAGCTTACGTTCTCTCAGAGGAGACAGTATAAATAAGTAGCATACAGAGTATATCAAATAGTGACAAGTGCTGCTAAGGATGTGAGCAGACAGTGGTGAGGATGCGTTGGTGGCGAGGGAGGCAATTTTAGAAGAACAGCCAGAGGGGCTCTCACACTTGTGCAAAGACCCAACGGAGGTGGGGTGTGAGTCACACGGACTCTAGGGCAGGAGCACTCGTGCAGGGGATGCAGGGGTAAGGACACAGATCTGAGGTGAGAGCCTGCCTCACATGTCTAAGGACAGGCAAAGAGACCAGTGTGGCAGGAACAGAACGAGAAGGCAAGGAAACCAGGGGAGAAACGGGGAGAGCTAAGAATACTGTGTGTGGTCGACCTAGACGGCCACTGAGAGGTTTTGAGCAGAGTGCTAAGAACTGACACATTTTACCAAGATCACGTGGGCTTCTGGGCTGAGAATAGATTGGAGGGGGCAAGAGGAAAGCAGGGAGTCCTACCAGGGCCTATTGCAGGAGTCGAGGCAGGAGATGAGGGTGGCGGGGACCAGAGTGCTCGCAGTGAAAGTGGGAGAAAATGGTCAAAACCTGGGTATAAATGTGAAGGTAGAAAGGGCAAGATTGGCTGACAGATCAGACATGGGGTGTGAGAGAGAAAGGAGTCAAAGATGACTCCAAGGTTTGGGCCAAGCAACTGGAAAGACACCACTTACTGTGAGGAGGAAGGCTGACGAAAGAGCTGAGGGAAGAGCAGATCTGGGAGGAGAACATGTGGAGCTGTTTGGGACATGCTCAATTTGGGGTGCCTGTTTGGCATTCAAGTGTTTCCCTCCAGATGAGGAGGCAAAGATATATATTGGTATATAAATATCATTGACACATATATATCATATATCATATATATCGTAGACATATATATCACCTATATATATTTATTGATATGGATAGATAGATGGATAGATAGATAGATAGATAGATAGATAAATAGATAGATATGAATCTGGAACTGGGAGGAGAGGTCCAGGCTGGGGATACAAATTTTGGAATCATCAACACAGAGAAAGGATGAGCTCACCAAGGAAAGGTGATGAGGACATAGGAGACTCATATTTATCAAGTTTCTAGGCTTGGCAGCAATACCAACATGCATTCCATTAATCACATTCCACTCCAATTTTTCTCTTTCCTATAAATCCAGGGCAAAGTCCATTCCGACTCTCTTTCGTGGCAGAGAGAGGGGAGCTTGGGATGAAGTGAGGGATGCTACTGGGCATATGGATCGTGTCTGGCATGAATGGTGTTCAGTGCATCAGGATCTGGAGAAGCAAGTAATTATTTCAAGGAAAATGACAACCTAAAATGATGTTAAAATGTCCTAAAAGTACGGGGCAGGCCTGGGTAAAGAGCAAGGCTGCAGCGATAACACTGGGAAAGGTCAGATTGTCTCCCTTTTCCATCTCCTGTTCTTGTCTTTTCAGAGTGGAGGTGACGCACTGCAATCCCCTGATACTTTCCTCCATGCAACTTAAGCTCCACAGTCCACATTATGCCATTTTCCTCAATAAAGCCAAATTATTAAATGCATAATTAAATGTGATTCAAAGTGAGTAACTCTGGGACAAACTTACAAATCAAGAAGAAAATAATTTGTCAACCCATGAGTTCAAATTTTGGGCTTACAATTAAAAAATCTAACATACTGGCTGCCCCTTGCCCAGGGTATATGACAACAAATAAAAGGGGTTAGGAACTTGGTCCTAAATGTGGCAGGGGCAAAGGAGGGGCTTAGGCAAAGGAGGGGCTTAGGCAAATGCTGCCAGGCATGCTGTGAGCTGCTTTCAGAATGCTCTGAAGAACAACCTGCGCTATCCCAAGAAGGGGAGGGTTAAGCAGCAACTCGTTTGAAGTGGATGCAAAGCTTCTTCCTTGCACAAAGATGAGCATCACCTCTTTACGATGCCCCACGATCACGCTCCCTTGACCTTGGAGTCACAGAAGCCAAGATGGGGAAACCAAAGCCAAGAGCAGCTGCTCGCTCAAAGTTGCAAAGCTAGAAGACTCCAAGTCCAGAATAGAGCCCGTATCTTCCAATCGCCGGTCCAGGACATTCTCCACACCAGAGCAAATTGGCTCTGAATTTAAAAACAAACAAACCTCAAATTTGAGGTTTGAGTCATCTGAAGTTGGAGTTCAAATAGCCCCAGCCCTCTGCTCTATATTCAGCAATGAAATACTTTCCTAAGAGTTAGGAGTTCGAGGTACCCGGTTAAAGAATACATCAAAGTTCTGAGCCAGAGAGGTGAGAGATGAAAGTGTCGCCTACAGTACCGACAGAGTCGAGTGGTGGTTGTGGGCTGGTGGGCTTTCCTACAGCGGAATCCTAAGACTGAACAGACTTGCCCCACCAGTCGTGGGCAGCACAAGGACAGAGTTGGCCCTGTGAAATGTACAGAATGGGAAACAGACCAGAATTCGCACCCCCGGCAGGCAGCCTCGCTCCCAGGGGTAAAAGGAGAGTAGGGACTGAGCTACACAAGCCCCATTCTCCCTCCAAACCCACCATCAGATTAAATCACTCCTCTTCTGGGAGGAGCCAGAGAGGGCGGTCAGGAGTGTTCTTGCTAAGGAAGCTCCCTCCACACCGGAGAAACATCAGGAGACTGGAAGCAGCATGGGGGGGAGCCGCTCACTGCAGTCCTCTGATTGCGCTTCACTCGGAGCCCCGTCTCCTAACCCACAAGACCGACATAGTAAGACCGCAAATGACAAATTACGTGCGAAGCGCCTGGCACATGGTAGGTGATCCAAAATGATAGTTATTATGATAGAGCAGAGGGGGTAGAGTGAAGGGAGGGAAGGAAGAAGGGAAAGTCAGGGGGGAAAGGTGCAAACCAGTTAGCTCTGCGAGGAGGTGGAGAACACCCTGGCCAGAAAGCCTGGAAATGTGAGAAGGGCGCGTGTGTGGCATGTGTGCAAAAGCAGGCGGCGTGGCTGGGACCCACATGGGACCGTGATGATGTGATGCTATCGGGAACAATGTGTGTCTGTAATGTGCTGAAGCCGGAGTCACTGTAACTTAGTGCTGTGCTGAATGAAGTGGAAGAAATGCTATTAAATCCGTGACTCCATGAGGTAATAATATTCCCAGCGAGCCCACGCCTACAGAAATACACCCAGCAAGCAGGCTTTCCAGGAGCCCCCTCTAAGTTATAACAAGCTGCCTATCTCCTGCTGCCAGGATGCAGAGAAAAAATGAAAACCAGTTACCAACTACATTATAAACTTAGTGACCTGCTTCACCTCCCTTGGTTTAGTGACGAGCTTCGCTGCCTTTTGGGCACGAAGAAAGAAACATAAGGCAAGGATTAAGTTTCCTGCTTTTGAAGCCATCAAGACTCAAAAATGCTTTCAGCTGGCATTTCTCTCTGTTACTCAGTCAGCTTTGATGGATTTATTTTCTTTGCCCTACTTCATACAAGTTACTGGGGCCAATTACCGCGAAAGACGACGGCCAGGGAGTTTTTCATGTGGACAGTAGGTGGCGCTGTCTCCCCAGCTGTTTCAATTCTCTTTTCGGAAGTGCGAAAGCTGCTTTCATTAACGCCCTCCTTAGAGGTTTCTAACTTGCAATAAGAGTGAGGAATTCAATGGTCAGAAAGGCACTCAGTTACTTTCTCCAATCTGTGGGTCTCTGAGTCCCGGAAGAGCAGTAGAATTCTTTATACACTTCACACTCACAATTTTATTTCTCTCTGTTGCAAGTGAAACAATTAGAAAGTAGCACCGTATTCAGATATTCAGTCAGCAATCGGCATTCTCGTCCATTTTGGACTCAAGCATTTTGATTCATTTTATAAGCCATTTTCTCACTGCAAACTACAAATGGCTTTCCTTTTTTTTTTCTTTTTCTTTTTTTAATTCTATGACAGCATTCTCCACTTGAGGACATTTCTAGTTCTGTTAAAAGACCAGGATGTCTTATATGGATTAGAGTCTAAAACCCTGGCCAGGAGACTGTGAGCCTTGCAACTCTGGAGTAGGCTGAGTATCGTTTTCCTCTGGGATTTATGGAGATAGCAGCAAGGCTAGCTTGCGTCGGGGGTGGAGGGTCTGCCATGAAGAGAAGACAGTGCCTCAGCAATTTAAGCCCCTTTGCTCAAGTCACACGGAGTTAAAGCTACAATGAGGCTGTGGGACCCCTAATTCCTTTTTCCCTGACACTCCACTGTCTCCTTAAGTCCAAATATCTGGATTAATAACACGTGTTACATGATGTTTGAAAATTGTTACTGGGATGTCTGTAAGTCTAAATAGAAACCCAGTGGCTTCTAAGCAGCATGTACAGACTAAGAGAAAAGCAATATTCTAACTTTTGGCAAAACATCAAGTATCAAGAATATTATTCACCAGAGCTGACTTTATAAGGATGCCACTGGGGGACCAGCAAGAAGCCTCATTCCAAACATCTGCCACGGACTCTCCCCGGGCCCGGGAGCTGGGGGCACAGGCCCAGACTTTTCTCTTGGATCTTTTCTCTGAAGCGCTCCCAATCCCCCCTCTCTCTCTCTCATGAGAGCCTTGCCTCCCAGAGCAGAATTATCAGAGCATGGTCTCATAATACCAGCTTCTGACCACAATATGTTTAAGCTATGAATGGAGGAAGGAATCTGATCTTAAATTCAAAGTCTGTATTTTCCTTGGTATCTACAGATCTTAGGAATTTGGCTTGTAAACCTGGAACTTGTTAGTTAATTTTAGATTGCTTTGTTTTTTGTACGCTCTCTCGTCTCAGTTACTGAAGGATTAAAATGCCTCTGGAGGGGAGAGTCCACTCTTGATTCTAGTAGTACTCTCCTTAGTTTCGTGTAGAAACTGGAAGACTGAACAGTCTTCTCTACAATGCATAAGCCACCCGATTCCACCAATTTGGGTTTTTTCGGCCTCATGAGAAGTGGACTGTTCAGTTCTAATTAGAGGTAAAATGTCTAATATTTTGTCGGGGAGGAGTTCTCTTTTTTCTTCTTTAGCAAAGTGTGAAAGTCTTCACTAATAACAGTAGATACCAATTTTAAATCAATTAAAATCAAAATTTGAGGGTTGCTGGGAGAAGAAAGATTGAGGAAGTAAGTTATCTCATTTTCCACCGAAATGAAATAAAATAAATGCAATTCACTCACTTGTTCCTTTATTTACAGAATATATAGGGAACACTTATTTTATTACCTGTGGAACATTTATTTTGTTATCCTTATTATGCATCAAGTCTTGGAGGGAGACCATGGTGACCCAGATCCAGTCAGTCCATAAATATTCTGTGAACAAATGGATTAAGGAATGAATGAACGAATGAAGGACATTTACATCATTTCAATTCTATTTTAATGTATGTCACTGGTGTACACTCTGGCTACAAATTCTTCTCTATTCTGAGCTCAAACATGTTCCACCTGACCCAGGTTCTTTTATGACAAATAACATGCAGCTCAATCCTGCCTTGATGACCAGTAGTCCCCCTGGGAGCAGTCTGGCTTTTGAGGCCACAGTCCCAAAAAATCAAGAAATCAAATGTCTACAGGGTCAGGGTGGAATGGAAGCGATCATAAGAAAAGGGAAGCAGGCTGGGCCACCCCAGGACTGAAGCAAATGGGAGAGCACAGCTCTTGCGCCTTCTGAAGGGTCTGCAACTGACTGTTGCCTCAAGGGAACAAGGCTGTGTTGTGAGTTCTTCAGATTAGGAAATCTGTGTTGCTACATAAAAAATCTCTGATTTTTAAATTGTGACGTGAGATTCTGTTTGAGTGCTGTTTAGGCCAAATAAAACATTCTTGTGGGCTGATTCAGGCTGTCAGTCTGAGGCCTCTGATGTATAGTTTCAGATTAAATGAACCTTCTAAAGAGAATAATAAGCCCCAAATTGTTTAGCAATACCTGGATCAAGATGGCTTTCTTCAGAGCTGGAATTTTCTTTTTCTTGGTGAGGAAGATTGGCCCTGAGCAAACATCTGCTGCCGAGGAAAATTGTCGCTGAACTAACATCTGTGCTGATCTTCCGCTATTTTGTATGTGGGAAGCTGCCACAGCATGACTTGATGAGTGGTGTGTAGTTCTGCACGTGGGATCCGAACCTGCACACCCCAGGCCACCAAAGTGGAGCGCACAAATGCAACCACTACACCACCGGACCAGCCCCTAGAGCTAGAATTTTTTAATCCCTAAATAGAAACATTTGATAATAAACACAGCACCATCCTATTGACTATCCTCTGAACATCATCAAACCTTCCAACAAGCTTCTGCAGAGGTCTGAACTAGAAGGGGGTGGGAGCCATTACAGGGAAAGGTTATCTAGACTGTAGTCTCTCTGCTTGTTTTTTTTTTTATTTATTTAGATGAAAAACAAGGGTTTTTGAACCTCTGTAAAAGACTTCTTAAGATGGAGAAGGGAACAGGGTTTTTATTATCTTAGCAGAACCTAATACAATGGCTCAAGTACGTCAATACACTTGTTATCAAAACAAAGCTTCAAAGGAATTTTTAGGTTAGTACTCCCTAATTTCTCTCTCTTATAAAAGCAAAGAAAAAGTTGGCTGGTTCTTTAGTTCATTTTTTCATTCAACAAACATCCGTGGAGTTCCCAGAATGACCTGGCATCCTGAGATACATAGTTTATCCTTCTCTGAAGGCTCTTCAGCACAGAGTCTGCCCTTCAATAAACCATGCTCAACATGTATTTATCGAATACTACTTTCTAACAAATCTGTTATAAAAACAGATGTGATCTAGTAATGGCTACCTGAGAAGCTCAGGTGATTCCTTTTGACAAAAAACAAGCGCAAACTGGACAAAATTGTTTCAGTATGTAGAAACCTACCAAAAGCAGAAAATAAATTAAGAAACATTTATTCTGAAATGCAAAATCTGAGAGAGATTTGGGTAAGAATGGTGGGAGTCTGTGGCCTCTTGCCTTGGGCTGCTCTTATATTCCCATCCCCCAGCTCAGTTGGCAAGAATTATAGCCATGCCAATGTAGACCAGCTGCAATAAAAAAGCAACTCTGCTGTCAAAGAAAGCTGACTTGCCTTGGGGCAGAGGTGGAGGAAGGACATGGGCAAACCTTTATGCTGTACAGCTAAAAATGGCAGATTTAGTTTGTGATAGACTATGAAAACCAGCGGCTTTTCTAAACCAACACTGTGTTTCCCAGTTTAAGGTGAGCATCCAACCAGCCATAAATATAATGGGGAGACACTGGAATTTAGAGCATCACAAAAGGATTAAGATAAATTCTCCGTCTCACACACCTGGCTGACTGCAAAACTACATATGTGTTGGGGAGATCCCAAGGATCCTTGGGAATTGGGAAGACCAAGGGACACTTGAGAACTGGCTACACCTTTGAATATGCTCCTCAGTCACACACAACTCAGTTAGCACAGGGTGGAAGTCTAATGAGTTCAAAGTGTTTGAACACAACTTCAGCCCCAATCATTGGTTGACCACTAAACTATAAAGATGGAGGAATGACCCTCCCAGTGAGCCAGGCTAAAGAATAAAAATAAGATAAACAAATAGGCAGAGAACCAGCAGATGCACACTATAAGAAAGACAAATTCCGCAGTGTAAGTGCAGGAAATTTATTAATTAATCTATGTAACAACACTCCATAAAACAAAACTGAATCTAGAGTAACTAAAATATATTAAATAAAATGTCCAATATTCAACTAAAAATTGCTAAACATGTAGAGAAACAAGTAAGTATGACCTATATTCAAAGGGGAAAAAATAGTCATTAGAAACTGACTCTGAGTGAACCTACATGTTGGATTTAGAAGACAAGGTTTCAAATACCTATTATAAATAGGTTCAGAGAGTTAAAGAAAACTGTGTTCAAAGAGCTAAAGAAAAATATGCTAACAATTAATTAATAAAGAATTTCTATGGAGAAAGAAAAATAATATAAAATAACCAAATAAAAATTCTAGAAGAGTATAACTGAAATGAAAAGTTGACTAGATAGGATCAACAGCAGACTTGAGATGGCAAAAGAAAGAAGAGGAAACTTAAATATAGATCAATAGAAATTATTGAACCTGAAGAACAGAGAGGGAAAAATATTGAAGAGAAATTAACAAATCTTCAGAGACTTGCCCGGTAATGTCAAGCATTCCAACATGTGTATAATGGGCGCTCCAATAAGAGAGGAGAGAGAGGGAAAGGGACAGAAAAATATTTGAAGAAATTGAAATTTCCCAAAACTTGATGGAAAAATATGAACTTACAGATCCAAGAAGTTCAAAGTCATCAAATAAAATAAGCACAAAGAGAACTACATATAGATACATCATTGTCAAACTGCTGAAAGCCAAAACTAAAGAGAAAAACTTGAAAGTGGCAAGAGAAAAGGATGCACCAGGTACAAAGCAATAATGATGCAATTAACAGCTGACTGCCTGTCAGAAACAATAGAAGGCAGAAGGCAGTGGAATAACTAATTCTAAGGGCTGGAAGAAAAATGTGTCAACAAGGAATTCTGTATTCAGTAAAACTATTCTTCAAAAATAAGGTGAAATAAAAACACTTCCAGAAAAACAAAAGCTGTGAAAATTCTTTGATAGCACACCTGTGCTACAATAAATACTAAGGTTTAAGTCCTTCAAGCTGAAAGGAAATGACACCAGATCGTGGTAACTGGGCTCCATGGGAAGGAATGAAGAGCATTAGAAATAGTAAATATATGGCTAAATATAGAATACCGAAGATTGTACACATTTTTCTTCATGCAATTTCCTTATTAAACAAAAGGTTGTTTAAAGCAATAATTATAATACTGTAATTATAGCTATATTATATCATAATTAAAGCTACACTATAATATAGGTATAACCTATATATATAACCTATATGTAATAGAATTAAAGCTATATTACAATATAGGTTCATAACATATATTAATATAACATATATGACATAAGCACTAAGGAGAGATAAGGATATGTAGCTCTACTAGTGTAAAGTTGTTATATTTTATTCAAATTAAATCAGTATTAACTTGAGATTGTGATAAAGATTCCTAGAAAGACAGAAATTACTAAAATAGAGTCAAGAATAAATGGAAAATCATCTCAACAGATACGGAAAAATCATTTGATAGGAAACAGCACATATTAATGATAAAAATCCTCACATAATTAGGAATAAAAGGGAACTTTCTCAACTTAATAAAGAGCATCTACAAAAAACTTACAACTAAGATCACACTTAGTAAAAGACTGAATGCTATCCTGCTAAGACCAGGAACAAGACAAAGATATCTACTCATGCCACTTCTACTCAACACTGTGGAATAAGGCAAGAAAAATAAATAAAAGGTATACAAATTGCGAAGGAAGAAATAAAACCATCTTTATATACAGACATGATCTCGTATGTAGAAAATCCTAAGGAATCTTCAAAAAAGCTACTAGAATTAATAAGCAAGTTTAGCAATGTCACAGTTATAAGATCAGTATACAAAAATGAATGCAGGCATTTTTACATACTAGTGCCAACCAATTAAAAAACTGAGTTAAGAAAACTCCATTCACAAAAGCATCAATATACTAAAATACTTAGGAATAAATTTAACAAAAAGAAATGCATGACGTTAATTACAGAAGACAAATAAATGGAGGATATACCACATTCATGTATTGAAAGACTCAAATTATTAGGATGGCAGTTCTCCCCAAATTGATCCTAAGGTTCAACACAATTCCTATCTAAATCCCAGCAAGTATTTTTTGTAGAAATTGACAAGTTGATAGAAAATTTATGTAGAAATAACACAGGACATAAAATAGCCAAAACAATTTTGAAAAACAAAGGAAGAGCAAACTTGTTAGTGTGTGTACTGATTTCAAAACTTACTATAAAGCTACAATAATCAAGACAACATGATATAGGTATAAGAATAGACATATACATAAATGCAAGAGAATAGAGAAATAGACCAGAACATCTACAGTCAACGTCAATAGATTTTCAAGATAAGTTCCAAGAGAACTCAATGGAGAAAGAATAGTCTTTTCTAAAGATTATAGTGAACAAACGGTTATTCATATATTTTGAAACTGAGCCTTGACCTTACCTCTCATCAAACACAAAGTTAACTCAAAATAGGTGTTAGCTCTAAATATGAGTGAGCTAAAACTATAAAATTGCTAGGAGAAAATCTTTGTGTGACTTAGGTTAAGCAAATCATTTTTATGACAGACACCAAATGCACCATTTAGAAAAGGAAAAGTCCATCATTGGATTTCATCAAAATAAAAATTTTTCTCTTCAAAAGACACCATTAGAAAATGAGTAGAGACCACGGACTGGGAGAGAATATTTGCAAAGCATGTATCTCATAAACAGTTTCTATTTAGAATATATAAATTACCTTCCCAACTTAATCATAAAATAAAAAAATTAAATCGCAAAAGATTTGAAAAGATACCTCTCCAAAGATATAAACAAACGGCAAAGAAGCACATGAAAAAATGCTCAAAAGCATTTCTCATTAAGAAAAAAATAAAACACTTGAGATAGCTCTGCAAAATCACTGAAATGGCTAAAATCAGACAGACTGACACTGGTAAGTGTTGATAAGGAAATGGAGAAACTGTAAACTGCATGCATTATTGGTGAGAATATAAAATGCAATGATCTCTTTGAAAAACAGTTTAACAGCTTATTAAAAGTTAACATACATTTACCAAATGACTCAGCAACCTCACCTCAAGGTATCTACCCAAGAAAAGGAGAACATATCCATACAGAGATGATTCATTCTAGTGTTAATCATAATACCCAGGAACTAGAAGCCATCCAAACTGCTATCAACTGGTAAATAGATTAATAAAAACGGTTATCTATACAATTCAGCAATTAAAAGGAACAAACTACTGGTAACACACAAGGTGAATAAACCTGAAAAACATTGTGCTAATTGAAAGAAGTCAGACAGAAAAGACTATCTCTTATATGATTCCATATTGTATGATTTATATTAAATATCTAGAAAAGGCAAAACGATAGTAACAGAAAGAAGATCAATGGTTGAGGGGACTGCGGAGGCAGAAGCAGATATTGACTGCAAACGTCCACAAGGGAACTTTTGGGGTGATGGAAATATTTTAAAACCGGACTTGGGTGATGGCTACAGAACTGTACAAATTTAGTGAACTTATATAACTATATGCTTAAAATGGGTGAACTTCAGGGTATATAAATCATTCCTTAATAAAGGTTTTTGAACTACAGATTTGATGCTTGCTTCATAGAGTTTGTAATCTATGCCATATTCTTTCTAGATTACCCTATTTCTTAATCATAAGAATATATAAACTATTTAGGTAAGTGAGTTTCACACAGAGTCCCTGATGTCTTTTATCTCCTATAAAAAAAGAAAGTCTTCACTATATGCTCTCCATGCTAGTTTCTAGTACTGTTAAAATAAACATATGTTGGCTGAATGGAAAAAAAATGGGTGAAATAATAAATACTGATAATTTGTGTGTGTGTGTGTGAGGAAGATTGTCACTGAGCTAACGTCTGTGCCCATCTTCTACTTTTTGTATGTGGGACGCTGCCACAACATGACTAGATAAGCAGTGTGTAGGTCTGCACCCAGGATCCAAACCCATGAACCCTGGGCTGACAAAGTGGAGCACATGAACTTAACCACTATGCCACTGGGCAGACCCCTAAATACTAATAATTTTTAAATAAATCTATAGAAATCTTTCTAATCTCTAAAAATCTGCATGATTCTCTGGAGTAGTGGTTCTCAATGGTGGGCCATTTTGCCCCCAGGGGATGCTTGGCAACGTCTGGAGACATTTTTGATGTTCCTGACTTGGGGAGGGTGCTACTGGCAACTAGTAAGTGGAGGCCAAGGATGCTACTAAACACCCCACAGTGCACAAGGCAGCCCCCAACGCACACACACACACACACACACACACACAACAAGAGTTATCTGGCCCAAAGTGTCAATAGTGCCAAGATTGAGAAACCCTGCTCCAGACTCACGTGATGGGTCTTTCCTAGAGTGTTTGCTCCTTAATCTTACATATCATATTTCAGCTGTTTACTTTCTGTTCTCTCCTAGAGACTGTGACTCCCCAAAGATCGTGTGTTTCCTTCTTTTGGGTGCTTGGCATGATGCCCTACAACAAGAAGGTGCTCTATAAGTGGTTGGTGAAAGAAAGGTAAAAGAATGAAAAAAATGAGTGATCAAATATAATTGCTGTTTTTCAGGCGAGTTATGCCACTTTTGGACACCTACCATGGTTTTATGTTATGAAACTAGGACAAAAAATAATTTTTAAAATGAGTGTTATTCTATACCTTTTTCTAAAGATGGAAAGAAATCACAAAAGCTCCCAAGAAGTATATGTCACATCTCTATAACAGTTGTGAAATAATGGGCTAATTTCTGAATTTACATTCCACGACCAGGAACATCAATCTTCTGTTTTTACATAGGAAAAACTTCTTTTGTAAATCTCCTTTCCCCATTGTGAGTTCGCAAGTTATTGTCATCAATAATACTCATTCTCATAAACCAATGTATGGTGTTCTCATCTTTAAATCTCTTTGCAAAATCTACAACTAACCATGAATTTTTAAAGTTATAACACTTAAATATAGGCCTTTCATCCTAAAGGTTCCCATTTCCCATTCTTGTATTATAATAAAGGAAATGAAACCAGCTAAGGTTCAGCTAAGGCATTTAAGACTTTCCACAGTTTGGCCAATATCTGGTTCCAATCGAATCTTTCTATTTCAGAAATCTCTGCTTAAAACATATTGAACTACTCATGTCCCTCAGAGAGGAGAGCCTTCCAAGAGATTTTGCCTCCATAATCCCAAGTCTTCATGCCATCTCAGGAACAAGAAAACGTGATAGATAAAATTGAATGAGGCTTGCTTCTCTCTTTGAACTCATTTTCCAAAGGAAGACTAAATCTGCCAAACTAGAACGTGCCAAGGTGCAGCTATTCCAATAATCGATTTATAGGTGATTATCTATGTTCCACTCTCTATAGGTTACAGCCAAACTATTTCAAGTCATGTCAGTCTATTCTAGTGTGGAAAAAACAGAGAGGAGCAACAATTCCACAGCATAACCCCTTACAAACTATTCTAGCTAGAATCCAAGATGTCTCCATATTTAAGCAGAACTCACATCGTACTTCAATCTTCTTTTCTCTTTAATACTCATTATAAACAATAGCTTGTGTCCAGTTATTAAAAGTACTCAACTGCCAGGAAAGGACTTTTTTAGTTTAGTTTTTAGTTGCCAACTCAGTGATGATGATGACCATGATGATGGTAAATAATGTTTACTCAGGAACCAAAGAATACAAGATGTAATCCAGCATGCATGTGTGTGTGTGCATGCACACATACACACACACACAGAATGGAATTACCCCTTGCATTTGGAAACTACAATGCCCACCCCTTCTCGCACAGGTATCTTTTTGGATAAAGCTAAAATTCAGATAAGGGCTGGTCATCTTTCCTGCAGAGTATTCATAGGGAGGTAACTCTGTGCATGTGACTAAAACTGAAGAACAATACTGTCATTCAACAGGCTTAGCTATTGGCCAATCTTGAAGCAAAGTTGCTGGAGATGTGGCTCATCACATCTTGCTTGCAGCCTTCTTTTCCTCTATAACTCCATCTCCTTTGGTTTTGAAGTTATGTCATCCAAGATCTAGGAAAAGAACAACCAGATTTGAAGAATGTTAAATGCCAGTGATGTCAGTGACAATATAATTCCCAAATTCTGTAACGTGTAGACAGAAACCCACTGCTTGTCCACTAGACTCTGAACTTGAAGTCAGTAAGCCTATCTTCATCCCTGCATTCACATAGTATGTAGGCAAGTGTGGTATGCATAGCAAGTAGTCCATAAATATTTGAAAAGGATGAATGCTGCTTATAGGGCCTGTTGCTATTTACAGGCTTGGGATGGGTCTGGACTCCTGTCCCTCCCTGAGCCATGCAGGGCTTTTTGCTATAAATGAGCTGCCTCTCCCTGCTTGCTGCGAGCCAGGTTTTTGCCCATCTGCTGCCATTGTTTCCCCACGTTTCACAGCTATGTTGTACTGCATGCGGTTATTCTTTAGTGGGTCATTATGGCATCTGTCTGCCCACCTTGTCTCAGTTCACCAGACAGCAGCTGCTGGAACATCCTGCTCCTCTCCATCATCTGCACAGGTCCAGTCCAGTCAAGCCTGCTTGCAGAAATCATTATTTCATTGCTTGGGGGTTGGCTGCACTCCAGGACCTGGTTACTGGGATCCTGGCTTGCCATTTAATATTCCTATAAGTAATTTTTTTAAACCAGATGTGTTACCCACAAGAAATTTCAGTTTCGTGGATGAGTACAAGGATACATACAACCGTCACTACATAGATCTTTATTAGTAGTAATTTTTTTTTATTACGAAGCAACACTGGAAGCCACATTAATAATAGAGGAAAGCTCTCATTGTTTAAAGACTGGACTTCCAGAAACCCTAATCCATATCCAGAATTAATTTTAAAAGGGGAGAGATAACACTGTCACAAAGCCCATGCACTTTATTTGACCTTTTTAAATAGAAGCTTCCGGATGGTTCGTAACCATTAAGATGAAGCTCAGTTACGTGCAGTATACAGATTGCTATAAACCACAAGTCTGTAGATTAGGCTGATTGATTTGAACTCAGGCTTCTGTTCCCTTTGGCAACTTTACTTGTCGTAAAATTGAAGGTAATGAAACTCAGATTGTATCCATACTGATACAATGCATCCAAAACCTGAAAGTCTCCATACCTTTTGCTATGATGTCAAGTTCAGGGCCTTTGTTACAGCTATTTTCCTAACCTTTATTGCTTACTTTTATATAAACTATACAATAAAACAGGTGAAATTTCTAAGCCAAATGCAAAAGTGTGTTTAACATACAATGGATCCAAGTTATATTAGTATTATAGAACCTCATCAACAGGTGGAACACTGTTACTTAGTGAAATTCACTCTAAGCACGATATCAAGGAGGCAAGAAAAGCACTTCTCACTCCCCATCTTCCCTCCCATACTCATTGCAGAGGTTCACTGGGAGCAAGAAGAGAGAAGCAAGCAAGAAGGCTGGGCAGCCTCAGTGATAGAGAGAAAGAGAAGCAGGTCCTGACAGAGGTTGACAGAGGATCTCACCACTTCCTCAGAGCTACTTGGGCCAGACATTATGCCGAGCCATTTTGTATATGGTATGTGTCAAAGATAGACAAAGCCAGACACTAGTTAATGTAGTAAAGACAGATTTTAATAACTAACATGCTATTGCAATAGGGAAAAGAGTTCGGCATGAACTGAATTCAACTCAGCTGAACTGATTTTGACAGAGGTGACTGAGTGTCTTAAAGGGAGGATAGAGGAAGAGGGAGAGGGGAGCACAGGGGCTCAGCAGAGTCAAGGAAGTGAATGTTAGAAAAAGCAGGAAGCAGGGTTTGGTCCAAACCCATCTGGTTTGCTAACTGGTGCTTATCGAAGTTAGGCTCCTACTCTCCCACAAAGGCTGGGAGACAGGGGCCCCGTCTTCAGGTGTTGGCTGGAACAACAGTAAATTCTTTGGGCATCCTCAGGTCTTCTCAGGCAGGCCCTTTAAGGGGGGCTAGGGTCACCTAGAGATCAGCCTTAAGCTGTTAGAAACTATGTTCATGTTTGTTCAAGTCTTTCTAGGCCAAGGTTAAGGCCTGGTCAGGAAGAGGGCTCCAAGGAGCCTGGCTAGAGTTTGGTCAAGGAGCAAATCTTTGTCATATCTCAGTAATCACCACAACACCCCATAAGGTAGGTTTTATTGTTTCCGTCTTGCAGATGAAAAATCTGAGACCCAGAGAGTAATGTGCCCCAGATCAAGTAGGGCCTAAGTGGCGGAGTTGGGATTGCAGAATAGATCTGTTCAATCTCTGCTTGGTCGGTGACAGGAGTTGGCTCCTTGAAGTTCTGCCATCCAAGAGCCAGAAGCATGAGGCTTTCAGATCACCTGCATCGGAGTTAGAGGTCAATGAAAATGACCCAGAGATTTGACTCAAAGCAAAGTGGAAGACGCAGAGCAACCAATTTCTTTCCTTATAAATTTTAAATAGTTAAACAAACCCAAGCTAGTGTGAATAAGAAATAGAGAATGAGCAGGTTGAGTCTGAACTCGAGTCTGAACCCTTCCTTGACCTATTTAAATAAGGTGATGGAATAAATTAACTTTTAGAATCAAACACAGGAAGAAAAAGGGTGTTCTCATTTGTCATTGTTAAACAGTTCCAAACACTGTGCTTTTAAATTCTACATTGGGTTTCTTTACAAATATTATGACAACTGGCCTTATACTTTGCAACTGAGACAGTTCTCCTTTTCTTCATCATTTTCCAAAATTTACATGCATTTTCTATTTCTACTGCCACCATCCTCAAGAATCATTTCTGCCAAGTCTGGTCCTTTTTCATTCCTGTACATAGCATGCTATTCCTCAGTTTGAACATAGTCATTTTAGTCCAAGAGAAAAAAGTGCTACATAAATAAATCTTTATTACTGTCACAGCATTGTTAAAGAATTTCCTAGTTTGAACTGCTCTTCATTTGAAATCACCACCTTACCGGGGCAGAGAGGATCCTGCTAGGCATTTTAAATTAGGGAAGACAGTTTTATTGTCAAGGCAGGTCAATCAAATTATAATTGGCTCTAATTTGCACTCCCACCAGCTGTTAAATTCTTCACCTGCCGCACTCACAATGGTGTGAAATTCTTGCCGGCTTTATGAAAGCTTCAAAGAGAAGCACTCTCCAATCTGATCCCTAAAACCAAAAGTCCTTGTTACTTTTCATCAGAAGCAAGGAAAATGCACCATTGGCTCTGATTGTGGGAAGCAGGGCCTGGTCTGAAGTGAGCTGAGCCGGACAAGGATGGACAAATACATCTTCCATGTACAATCACCTTTGATGAGCCAACATTCCTATCACAGACCAGCGAGGGAAGCTTTCCTTTGTTAAGGTCATGATATCATTGAGTCGTATTTTCTATCTCATTGCAAATTGAACTTGCAACTCTCAGGAAAATCATGAATTTAGCACTTAGAAGGAACAAGGGTAGAATTCTGGGGTAGGGCGTATCCCTTGCTGGTTCTGTCGTGAGGACCCATTGTGCCTTCAGATATCCAGCATTACAGATTACCTGGTACTGCCTCCGATAGTTGAGTACTCTGGATAATTAAAACACCTATAGGAAACTCCTCTCTTCCGGAAACACACACACATAATACACCTACACATAAAACACGTACGCGTGCACACATGCACACACACACACAGACATAGTTCCGGGAAACAGTGAAAAGCAACAACAATGTGTGCACGTTGTGATGAAGCACCAGCTTTCTACTACTTTCAGGGCCCCAGCTTCCTACTCCCTTTACTGTGTTGCTGAAGGCATTTTTGAGCAAAATAGTAGATCCTGTGATGGCAGCAAGAGTTGGGTATGGCCAGATGTGGGAACAACATCAAAGGCAAATAATCAACATAACCTTAATTTTGGATGGATTTTGGGAGTGTTGATTTGGCTGCAGCTGAGGAAACTCTTTAATTTAAATGACTGAATGGGAGTTTTCCTAATCTTGTTAATTTGCCAAATGGGCAGTCTTCAACCACCGCAAAATGAGTGTCTTTGAAGATGATTGGTGAGGAGAAAATGTTATGAAGAAATGAAGGCTCTTTGAATAAATATTGTTGGATCTAGAGTAGGTTTAAGAAAATATAGGATGAGCTTTTTACAAATCAAATAAAATATTGCGCTAGGAATAATTTGAGAGAAAGAACAGCTTCTAGGTTAACTTTCTAAGGGAATGAGACACAAATTTATATGAGGACAATCATTACAACAGCATTTAACAGAGTAAAAACCTGGAAACAATCTAACTTTCCAACGATAAAGAATTATTTAAAACATCTAAGGTACTTTCTTAACATAGAATATCACTCAGCATCTAAATGGTCTTTATGAAGATTTTTATATTATATGAGAAAATACCAAGTGTTAAATGAAAAATAAGATAAAGACTATTCACAGTA
Source organism: Equus przewalskii (assembly GCF_037783145.1). NCBI lineage: Eukaryota > Metazoa > Chordata > Mammalia > Perissodactyla > Equidae > Equus > Equus przewalskii. The sequence continues at coordinate 48,111,848 of NC_091837.1, read as the reverse complement.
TAATCTCATTTATATAGCTATGTATGTATTATATACACATATTACAAACTCAGAAAAATATTATGTAAGAGTGGTTATTTCTCTGTGGAAAGTTTACAGGCAATTTTTATTTTTTTCTTTATGTTTTTCTCCACTTGCCAAATTTTAAAAACTAAGTTTTTGAAATTTTTATAAACACCCACACAAAAATTAGTAAATATTTACACCCAGTCTGAAATTTGGGATGCAATGTGAAAAATGTCACCGTGTTTTAATTTCTCTAAATCAAATCAAATCTCTGAGGCCCAGTGGCTCAGGGAAGACAAGATGCCCAGTGGTGGTCGTTACTGGAGCTCTCTTGTCCCTCAGTGGAATCAGGAGTTGAAATGGATACAGAAAGTTGAGGAAGGAACCAGCCTTTCAGTGCTTAGTTTCCCATATTCACCACCATCCTTCTGACACCCAGATGTAGTTATGCCGAAGGTACTGGCCCTCAGGTGGGGCCCTACTGTGGCGCTCCCTTCATCCTCTCCATCATCACTCTACTCAGGGCCTTATCAGTTAATGGCTGTAGTCCTTCCCACCCCAAGGAAAGACACGGCTTAGAAGCAGAGCACGGTTCTCCACACCTTGTGGATGCCCCCTGCCCACCCCAAAACACCTCTCTAGATCTCCAAGAATTTGCCCCCACTCTAGTAAGCACACTCTTTCATCCATTCAAACACTCACTATAATTTTCTCCTAATAAAGAGCCCTCCAAACATGTTATGCATTAGTCAGCATAGCCCCCAAAATCAACACCCAAGGAGAGGAATATATATGTATCATAGACCTTTCCAGGCACTACCTTATTTTATCCTCCCAACAAGCCTATGAGATGGCACTGTAATTATCCCTATTTTCCAGATGGGGAAATCTGAGGCTTAGAGAGATTATATATCTCCCCGAGGTCACACAACTTTATTATATAACTCCTCTTTGTGGCCCTGACACAAAAGCCTTTAACAAATCCCTGAGGCTAGGAGCTCAAAACTCAGAATGAAAATTGACTTCTTGATAGAATGGAGGCAGGAAATACACTGATAATTCCATCACGTTTCCGCTAACACTGAGAGCAAAGGCATAAATTAGCATCTCAACACATTAAACTACCATGCCTGTTTGAGACCAAGAAGAAGAAGAAGAGGATAAAAGAAAAGAATGGAAAGCCATAACCTACTGGTTGGTAATATTTGCTTTACTCAGGGAAAGCTCCAGTTCTTTCTGTGTCTCTAGGCAAGTTATTGAACTTTTCCGAATCTCCGTTTCCTCCCTGCACAATGGGGAAGTCGTGCCAACAATACAGACAGTGTCTAGTGAGTGTCTGGTGCACAGCACATCCTGACAGTTGGCTCCCTTTCCCCTTCTCCTTTAAATACAATTAGCAGAGATTGTTGTGAAGTATTTCCATCCCCTTAACACATACTCCTGAGTACCATGTACTGCCCCCACGTATTTCTTTACAGGTAGCACAATTATCAGATACAGTAGAATAAACTAAAATTTTAGGGCTCCAAAAGGAAGTTTTCAAGAAGTGTCCTTTTTGAATCATTGTTATTTCAAACACTTTGCCAAACATGCAGGAAGTTACAAAGGGTCTCTTGGTATCTCTGTCAATGCAGTAAGTAGTCAGATGAAGCTTGCCTCTGAAGTAATAGATGACAGCTGATCAATACACTAATAAAAAAGACCAAAGCAACAAAATTTTAAAAGGGAAGTATATCAATAAGACTCAGTGTGCATCTTACATATGTCTTTGAGGAAGAAGGAAATGAAAGAGGTAGAAAAAATTAACTACATACTTCATGCTGCTTTATAACTTGCAAAATATTTTCACATACAACATTTCTGTACTAATTTTTATAACAACTCAATGAAATATTTCAATTGCCTCATGTTGAGAGTATTAGTAGATCAAGTACTGTTAAATCAAAATGCACATACATGTACATCTTTCAAAGAGTGCTTCTCAAGTCAGGTCGACGGGTCCTGGGGACCAAGAGACATAATCTTTGCTGTCCCCAATTCCTCTATAAGAGTTTTATTTTGTTAATTTTGTGTTTTCATTTTGATGATTATCTTTAAAAATTAACCCATGTAAATTCTGAATCACGTGAATAAACAACTTATCAAGTACAGTTGGGAGCTGTCAGAATCTCTTTGGCATTGAGTAACTCTTCTTGATATTCATGAGTTAATGTGGAAAGAACTGAGGTGCCTTTGTTAAGCATATGATGTGTTCATGTCACACGAAGACCAGCAGACACGCAGATAACATTTATCCAGGAATGCCACTAAAGAAAATGGTGAGGGAACTGAGTCGTCACCAGCACACAGTAGCAGATGCTTCCAGAGATAAATACCTAGGCTGTAGCACTCAACACCATAGGTATTTTACAAAGGGGAGTTCCTTCCAGAAAAACACATCACCAGCCACATTAATGTAAACATGAAATTTTGAATTTCATTTTTGGAAGGATTTTTTGAGAGGCATTTGTTTGGAAATTTTCAGTTAATTTTATGTTTCTGTAAGGGTTACAAGCATAAAAATACAAATTTTAATTTTGTATATTTTTAAATTATTTTATTATATATTCATTTCATATTTACTATATAAGTATTTATATTTTAAATTACTGTATTATAATACCACATAGGTAAAAATTGGGAGTCAATAAGTTTGAAAACATTGCTTTTTCAAATAGAAATTTTTCTCAAACTTGTCTGTAAATTTTTTTTAATTAATCATTTGTGGTGACCTGGAAGAGTTGACTAATAGAACTAGTGAATTCTTTTAGAAACAAGCAAGCTTTTTGCACACAAGCCAACTCCAGGTGATTTTGTTCTCTTTCTGTGTTTAGACTGTCATATAACCAGACTTTCCTGGTGTAGTGTGCTGACAAAGCAAAATCAGTGTAAGGAGAGTTAAGAGACAGAGAACCAGATCCGTAGCAAAGGGCCCATGACACATTGCAAAAGCTGAATATACGATCAGCCTATAAGTTAAATAACCACAGCTGAAATCCAATATCAAGGCATGCAAAAATGGAAAAGCAGAAAAATGTTGCCTGGGGCATTGGCTCTGAATCTGGCATTCTTCATGATTTCCTCCATGACTCTGAATAATGTTGTTATTTCCCTGCCCCTGGTTTTGATGATTTGGTGGGGTTTTTTTCTTTTATTTTGCGGGGGTGGGGGGGGGAGGTGGGGTGTTGTTGTTTTGTTCCCGGTTACGGAATGGGGGCCAAGAATATTATTTTGTAGAGTGCTTTGTGAATCATGGATACCTATATTCCCAAGCATGAAAATCTTCAAAATGTGCAATTCAAGAGTCTTTGAAAATTATTTGCGTAGCACGCCTTGCCAGTTTCTTTCTTTTTAGTTCATCTCCGATCACTTTACTATGCTTATTTGAAACAGCTGGACTAGAATAAATAGCACTCTCGTTAGAGGTGGGTTTGATTTCCTACTCAAAGGACGAGTATTTAAGGACCCGGGATGAGGTCTTCTCTTGCCCCAACGTGCGATGTCGGAGAGTAGGTCTTGTCAGTTTCTAACTTCAGCCTGAGAGAACAAATCTTAAGAGGAGAAACTCGATAGAAGAAAAGAGTGATCTTCATAAGCCAAGAACTTTAAAAGATTTTATTTTCGTTTAATAAAAATTGTGTGCACTATTACAATTGCTCTGTGGACTGGGTCCTCCTTGCTTTTTGTTTAGAAACAAATAAAAATAGCTGAATTATTAATGTGAAGTAAATTGGTTACTATGCATTTAGAGTCACTTTTTAATTCACACATACATCTGTATTAATATCTTAATGGTGCTTTAGTACAGATTATGCCATACTTGTAATGGCATCCAAGGAACCATTTAAAGGATAATGTCTCTAGCAGAGACATATTTGAAGAAGTGGCTGGTGTTGTTGGGTATAGGAAAAAGTGGCCTGAATAAAGCCAAAAAACCCACTGTGAAGTTAGGGGGTCTAGTCCACAAGACCATCCTCACTTCAGACACCAACTGCAGGGGTCAGGGGTTCCCAAGACCACACTCAGGCTCAAAAATAGAAGAACTCACTGAAAGCTGTAAAATCATGGTTATGGTTTATTACAGTGAAAGAATAAAGGATACAGATTAAAGTCAGCCCAGGGAAAAATCCAGGATGGTTTCAAACATGGAACTTCCAGTTGTCCTCTCACCATGGAGCCATGGGCAGTTTTAACTTTTCTGGCAATGATACTGACAATATGTGTGCAATATTGCTAGCCAAGGAAGCTCACCCAAGCATGGTGTCCAGAGATTTTCTTGTGGACTCATGGCTGACTGCACACATGGCTGACCTTGGTCTCCAGCCTCTCTGGCTCCCTTCCAGAGGTAGAGAAGACATCATGTGGCCCCAAGCCCTCATCATAAATCACATTGTTAGACTGTCTGTTGTGGCACAAACCCCCAGGTAAACAAAGATGCATTTCCTAGAGAGCATCTCCCAGGAGATAAGGGCAAATGCCAGACCTCACCTTGAGTAACTTTAAATTCCTTACTAAACAGGCCACCCCTGGCCTTTGGCCAAGGATCTCTTATAGTGAAATGATAACTTTTGTCTGAGCATCTACATTTAGTATAGCTTTTATATGACAGAGACAGCAATAGTTTCATATGAATAGGTCTAACAGTTGGAGGAGCCAGTGTTGGGCAGAGGCAGGTTTAAAGAAATTAATCCATCCTCTAAAACCATTACAATCATTTTCACATTTTGTACCAATTTGATTACTTGTTTTCTCCCTTCATCTACTGCTATTTGTACCTTATGATAAACTTGTGCAGAATTATTTAGCACAGCAATTATCTGATGGTTAGTATATCCAGTTTGTCTTTTTCCAGTCATTTTCCATTGGTATTAATTACATCCTGAGGTGGTTTTAACTCAATCTCTGAATATAGTTTATTATTAAGATTAGTGTAATCATAAGGCTTATTTACATAAGTAGTCGAATCTTACCACCAATACCAAATATCACAGTTTGGTCATGGTACAATTCTGTTTTATTACAGAACAAAATCAGTAAGAATTACAGAGGTCTTTGCTATTCTTTCCAGCACAATCAATTCTTGTCCATACACCAGATATTACTATGGACAGGTGCTATTATAATTGGCCATTATTTCCAGGATCCAAGTCACTTGGAGCCAAAGCCATTCTCCCTGTCTCAGTTCATAGGCTTGTACTAAGACCATTTTCCATTAGATGCTGTTATATGGCCGGGCCCACCTCCCTCCTATGGGGAGGACATGGGTAGTATTCAGAATAGTTCTTATCCCTGCTAACTGTATTACAGGATATGTCTTATTTTGACCTATCCTAGGAGTGATGGCAGTCATAGTATATTGATGTAAATTACAAGTACCCCTGGAGAACTTCCATAGCTTTGGAGGACCAGAAGATTCCCATAGCTGTACTTCCAAACCTCAATAGCTGGGATGAAGGCCCATTATCCCATGGCTACTTTGGCCTCCATCAGTATTAAAATAGTCAAGAGGCCCAGGGTCAGGGTACAAGCATTTTGCCAACACTGGGTCCTAGCATTATCTAGCATAATTTGATTTGGCCTGACCCACTTCACTAACGCTTCATCATCTTTTCAGACTGACTCTCATCCCTTGCCCTCCTCCGGGAAGAGAATCCTTCAAATTTACTCTTTCTGGTCAATAAGTCTTTTTCATCCGAATGTCACTCTTCATTAAAAGCGAATTCTAATCCTAAAAAAAAAAAAATTTTTTTTAAAAAGCAAATTCAGCTTGTCCCAGGATGACTAGATCAGAACCTCTTTCCCCTAGGACCCTGTTCTGTCTTGCGGGCTACTGTTATTTAATTCATCATTCATCTTGTTGCCATTGTGTACTAATGGCCTGCATGCAGTTAGAATACGTGTTTTACACCTAAAAATGTTAGGTCCTCCATTTTAGGGTTAGATGAGTAGTAGTCACAGCTAGATGTAATTTAGTTTGAGTAAGTCATATGGCCTCCCCATAGCCTTCCTACTCTCAAGGTGGGACTCTTCCCGGAGGATTTCAGACCCATCCTGTGATGCCTCTGCTGTAGTCCCATCAGCACCTATTTGTTTTTTTCAATTCTTTTTAATAGTTTTCCATCCACAAAAACAATGATGATATGATTTACATATGGCATGCTATTGTGTATGAGGCACGTCACAAGCATATTTTGTCCATTATAGCCAGGAACCTTTCTAAACATTTGATCATCTGGGTTTATAGTTACACACTGATCAGTCAACTGGAAGTCGTATGCTACATGGTTCAATGGGCCAGTGGAGAGCAGCTCCCAAAAATTCCTTCTCAAGTGATAGCCTTTGTAGTAGATGTACCTAAAAAATAAGAGTCTAACGATATTGGCACATTAATAGAGTTCTGCTCATTCATTAACCTTCGATCTAGTTCATCATCATATTGTATGATCACATTGTCTCCCAAGGCAATGCCACTCCAGATTGCAGGCTTCTGTTCGACCTTATGAGGTTCCAAAGGCAGGGGTGGTCTTGGCAAACATATAGCTTCACCCTTCTGGACATCTGGTACAACCAAGCTAAGAGATAATATTATTTTCTTGCTCTGAACCTCACTGGAGTCACCAACGTAATGCTAGGTTTCCCTTATTGCATAACTCATTTATTCATTCCTTTACCCTTAGCTACTATTTCTCCTTTTCTTCACTTGTCATTTACTTTCTCCCAAACTTTCCACCTCTGGAAGGAATGTTAACATAAAGGAAATGCAACCACTTCACATAAAATAACCAGTTCACATTCCAATTTGAATCCAAACTTTCAACCACTGCATCTCCATATCCTCCCAATCTCACTGTACATCTTATTAGAACTTCACCAACAAGTTTTAGAATCACAGTGCATTGGGATCCCATGTCAAGAAGCCCCAGATAATTCTCTTCTCCCTCAACCCCACCAGCCATTTTGTCCACACGTGTTCATATGGCCTTGGGTCCCCAGGCAGGGGTTGAAGAAGATCTCGGCTCCTCAGTCAATTTCCATCTTGATTAGTATGCCAGACCATTGCCCCAGGTGATCCCAGGTCAGGTTTCTCATTATCATCCTAACCTTCCAGCTTTTCAAATTCCTCCACACTGGGTTCAATAGAGCAGATTTTTATAGGGTCCTTTAATATTGGGAACCAGTAGGGGTTCCCTCTGGTTCACTCAACTCCCAAAAGTGTTGCATTAAGACTTTTGTTTCAACCCATAAATGTCTACTTTATTCATCTCATTTCTCAAAAACCATCTAAAGATTTATAACCTGCTAGGTGGACTACCTCGACTCTCCCATTTGTCTTTCCCCTTTTTCTCGTGAATCATCCTAATTTTTCATACCCATTAAGGGAAGCTGAGACAACAAATCTGACAAGGCTTCTCAGACTGTTGCTCAATATTGCAGCAGCAATGTTGTGTGGGGTGTCCATGCAGAGGGGGCCCCGATACTGAATCTCCTGATCTGAAATTTGTGTGCCTGACATGCTGTAAGCCAAACACTGAGACATGGGTGCTTGCAGATGGAGAAAGAGTTTATCCAAATTGGCCAAAACGAAAAGGTGGGAGCCTGGGTTCACTCAAATCAACCTCCCCAAGAACAGAAAGAAGGGGAGTTTTATAGAGCTAAGGGGATTGTCAGGAGGAGCTTTGGAGATACAAAAAGGGACCACTCCCATTAAGCCCCTGGGCAATCTGACTTCTGTGCTTCAATGACAGCTGCTGAGGGCCAGCCAGACAGTGATCACAACCTCCCCGGAAAGCATTCTCTTTCTTCTGCAGAACTCACAAATCTTTGAGACCCGAGTCACCCCTCAAGTTAAATAAGAAAACAGCAAATTGACAAGATTCATCTATGTCTGTGTTGGGAACAAGGTCAAAAGGCAATCATGTTCTTACTAAATATCTGCATTAATTTTCAGGTACCTGGATTCACTCTTTTTCATCACAGCATTTACTATGCTTCGGGTAAGGGGCACATTCAATGTACAGATATCCTGAGCATCCCAGCATGGCTTGCATACGAAGCTTATCAGCTGTTCCATCTGGGATGTTCCACTTGGCGTGAGTAGAAAGACTTGGACAGCCCTCTTCTCAGGCTAAACTCACTTTGCAGTAGCTTTTATCTAGTCCACCAGGCTAGCTGTCCTTTCGGGAACAATCTGCTGTGTGTCTGGATCATGTATAGCCATCTATGATTGTTCAATAGTGAGCTGAGTTCTATGTTAACCCAAACATGCTCTTTTACTCTGCAGCATCCAAAACCAAAAATACCACCCTTAAGTTAGTCACTCACAACCCATTTTAGCAAAGGGTCTTCAGGAAGCTGATGATACCAATGCACAAAATGCAACAACTCCTTCATGCTATACCCCCTGTTTCCACTAGTTCCTTGGGTTTTGGTTTTGCCCTTTCCCCACCTGGACTACTTCTTGGTGATCAGAGGTCCTAGGTGTGCTATCTATTGTCTCAGCATAATTCTCCTTTTGGTAGCAGCCCTTGGGCTAGAAGCCGTAGATCAGCACAGCAGAAATCTGAGCTTGGCTCGCAGTCAGGATCTGCCCAACACTCCTTACTTTCATTTTAGCTATTAAGGATAATAGTAGCCAAGGGATTGTATATATAGCTTGTTTCTTATTATTTTACATTTCCTTATGTATCCAGTCAGCTAAATCCTTGGGAATTGGATTCACCTCTAAATTTCACTGGTAACTTTTACTTCTAGTAACTGATTCCAGCACAACCACAGTTTCATATCACGGATGACCAGGCAGCCATTCAGGAATCAAAGATTCACCCATCCAAGGCCTCTCATCCTTTCTCTTTCCAAACCACATGTTTCAATGAGTCAGGGTCATTCTAGAGAATCCCACTTCTGATGCCAGCTGCAAAGTTAAGGGCTACAGCCTACGAGACCACCCGTATTTCTCATACCAACTGCAAGTTCAGGGTTCTCCAGATTACCATCAATTTTGATAAAACTCTTTTCCTCTTTGGGTAAGGTTGAATTGTTAATTACACATTACCTAAAAAGATATCTAGGCTTTGCAAGGGCTGACACCCAGATTCATAGCTTCATTCTGCTTGGACCACATCTACACCCAGCTATATGGCCAACCCTGTCATGTACATAGACATTGCCCTCTACCACAATTCCTTGGGTCTATTTGTGGTGTTTGTACACAAAGTTCCAGTAAACTACAGTGCTCTGAGTGCTAGGGAGAAAGAATCTGATTAGGATTCTTGCTTTCTTAGAATTTATCTTTAATTTATTTGGCAGGATGGTGAGATTGTTACCATCATGGCACTGGGGCAAGTCCATCTATGGAGAGAAAGCTCCTGATGAGAGCTTCATTTCAGCTCTGGCAGCTTTTCCGTGGAAATGCTGTACCCAACACAAACGTCTCCTGGTTTTCATCTGCACTACTATGACAGGATGGTTGGGTGGCAAGCATGTGGTCATTGTCAGAGTGAAAAACAGAACAATATTGTGAAAGCTTTGGGCATAGGAATGGCAAGATTAGCAAGAAGCTCACCATTGTCAGCTATGGACAACTCATAAATTTGATGTGTTTTGACTTAATCAACAAACCATTCCTTCTGTCCTAGGGAGAGCAGTTCCACCTCCAGTCTGACCTTATATTCTACTCTCCTGGTATTCTCATTTGCTACAATTATTTGGTTCCATATTTCCCTTTTGCCCCTCCATGTCTAACTGGACAGAAGAGTAAAATTTATGACTAAATTTAAAAACCAAACTGCAAAACATCTTAAAAGGGTTTTCCTCTTGTGAAGGATCAGAATTGGCCACCCCAAATGTGTCTCTTTGGCTTGATTATTTTTAAGAACAAAAGACTCTGAGAGAAACTTTGGCATTCCCCCTAACTGCCTAAAAGAATTGAAGATAGAAGGCCAGTTCCAGGAGAGACTTCATACCATAGGATAACTGTGGTATAATGTAAAATGGGTCCCATTGTCCACAGAGAGCCCAGCAAACACTTGTTTAGCAAACATTTACATTTCCATCTCCATGCAAATTACCGTCCTCCTCTTTGAAGCCCCAAACCACTACCCCCAACAACCTCCTTTGTCTTTAGCTGAAAATGGTATTTAAAGTGGTGGCTTTCGGCCATTCTGGTGAGTTACTTAGTTTTCCTGGGTTTCTCCCATGTATACCTGTTATAAAGCTTTCGTTATGTTCTCCTGTTGTTATGTCTCATGTCAATTTAATTCTTAGACCAACCAGAAGGACCTAGAGGATAGAGGAACTGTCTTCCTCCCCTACACTGTGCTGGGGATTTTCTGATCTTTCTATAGCGACATTATTCACTTCAACCCTTCTTACTGACTCCTGTTGACACAAGCCAAATTAAGGGTATTAAAACTAATAAATAAAAATACATCTTGGGAATTTCCAGAAGAGTGTCATGATCTCTAAAACATTCAATGTTAACAAAAACTGATATTTCCTAACTCAAAGAAGTTTCCAAAATCAGATGGGCAAGTATACAAACTGTTTATAATATTTCATATTTATATGCTATAACATTTGTTAAAATAAATTTGATTTTTTTAAAAACTTTATTTTATTTGAATCTACCAAAGACATTCCATGGCTGCCTCACCAGTATCCACTTTCTCCTTTTATTGGCCTGATTTCCACCTGATTCAGAGAATGTCACACCATCTTCAGCTCCATGAGTGGAGCCTATGACCTGGGTTAACTGAATCAGTTTATTTTCTCTGTACAATCAGAATGACTCCTAGGGCTTTTGCTGGAAATATTGCAAAAACAATTTTCTGCTGACCACAGTCAAGGATGTCTGAATCAAAACCCCAGGAACTCCAAGCAGTCGCCTTGATTCCATGAGGAGAGCCAGCCTCCAGGTGAAGCTGACATTACAGAACACAGGAAGAAACAAAAGGAAGCTAGTACTTTCATAACTGTATTGAGCAGCTGGAACAAGCCTCAACTAGGCTAGTGTTTATTCCTGGACCTTGCAGTTAAATTTTCTTTATTGTTGAAGCCCACACGACACAAAGAGTGATCCGTCCGTAGGCCAGCAGCATCAGCATCACTTGGGAGCTTGTCAGAGATGCAGAAGCAGGGACCACACCGCGGATCCTCCAGAATCAGAATCTGCATTTGAACAAACTCCCCAGGTGATTCTTCACGTGTTGACATTTGAGAAGAACTCACCAAGCCTCTTTGTTTCAGCTTTTCCTGTAATTTGTGTCTTGAATCAGACCACCACACGTCCCTGTGCAATAGTCCTGATGAATGTTATTACTCCTCTTTAGAGATAAAGAAACTGGGTTCAGGGAGCTAGCCAAAGCTCCCCCACATTTAGAAGAGGCCCAAGCAGCAGGAGCATCTAGTTCCAACCCCCCTGTAATTCCCTCCTCTGATGTGCTGTGGGATCTAGTCAACAGTTTCCATGGGCCCTGCTGCCGAGGCCTAGGGCTACCTATTCACCAGCTGTGCATTAGTGTTTATTTTAAGAGACCACAGGTTTTAAAGACATCCTTCCTCCCCAAGTTTGTAGTCAAGAAAAACTCCTTAATCTAGGTGATTTATTTAATGAGTACCTCCAAAATATTGGTTCCCAACTACCAGCAGTTTAATACAAAAATTACAGGCTGGCTTAATTGCGTTTAACCAAGTAAGCCCCGTGAACAATTTTCCCTCATTATTTCTCACTGAAGCAAGCATGCTTGCCACAGTTCTCTTTTTATTAATAAAAGTAAGAGCAAATGTTGAAAAATCTTCATGTTCCTTGACGCTTTAAAGTCCTTATCTGTCTCTACAATTCAGCCAACCAGATAAGGAAGAGCTCCTAGATAAAATAGAATTATTTCAGAGAAAGGCTTTCCCACAGAAACTTCTCAATTGGTAAGCTAAAATGGTATGAAGTATTTAAAGATGTACCTGGTAAATTGCTGAACCGTTAATACAGTTTCTGTGCACAATAGGGTCTTAACAAATGCTTGTTGTAGGAATAACTTTCATTTTCAAGATACTTTGCAGTTTGCAAGGCATCTTACCTTTTTAAAAAAAATTAATCTCACTGATTTACATCTTTGCAACAATTCTGGTAGGTAGGTATTATATTTCCATTTTAGAGGTCTTGAAACCAAGGCCGAGAGAGATTAAGAAACACTTACCCAGAGTTACTGATTTATTCATTATGGAAGTAGAACTCAAATCCTGGTCCTGTGACTACAATTCTATGTCCTTCCACTACCTCATGTTGAGTCCTTCTTTTAAAAAGTCATTCCAGGAGTCAGCCCAGTGGCATAGTGGTTAAATTTGCTCACTCCACTTCAGCAGCCATGGGTTTGCAGGTTGAGATCCTGGGCATGGACCTACACACTGTTCATCAAGCCATGCTGTGGTGGCATCCCACATACAAAATAATGGAAGATTGGCATGGATGTCAGCTCAGGGCCAATCTTCCTCACCAAAAAGAAAGAAAGAAAGAAGGAAGGAAGGAAGGAAGGAGAGAAGGAAGGAAGGAGGGAAGGAAGGAAGGAAGGAAAGAAGGAAGGAAGGAAGGAAGGAAGAAAGAGAAAGAAAGGAAGAAGGAAAGAAAGAAAGAAAGAGAGAGAGAGAGAGATAAATAAAAAATAAAAAGGTATTCCAATGGGCCTTATAGTAAAATTGCTATGTGTAAAAGGAGCTGCTAGTGCCCTTCTGGGTGCACACACACTCACTGCCTGTTTCATGAAAACTGCTCCACATGCAAGTCTTGCCTTACTACTTGGAGTAATTGGTTCACGCTGGATAAATCACTGTAGATGAAATAATCTTCCACCATTTACATCTCTCTCAAATTCTATTATTGTAAGTTTGTTTCTTTTAGGCTAGGGAGATATTCTGGTCTTAAAGAATCCCCACTGAGATGTAAACACAGGGTTTTTTCCAACTTTGGGTGGTGTCTGTTGCCAGGCTTCAGCTCTCAATCTGCTAAGGGCAAGGTGGTGTGGACACAGGCTCTGGCACCCTGAACCGGCCACTTTTTGCCTCTGTGTCCAGCCACAGCCTTGAGCCACCCACAGTGGCCCAGATGCAGGCCATCAGGTATGGAAGATGGAGCCGTAGGTAAAATTTGCCTACTGTTCAGTTACACCCGGTTGCACTTCCTGGATAATATATCCCCACTGCCTTTGATGACTATTCTGCTAATGGGATGGTAGGTAAAAAACCAGCGAATCTGGGTGTATGAGACAAGAAACTGGACAAGAAGATTATGACAGATTACACCCCATCCTATCTGCAAAAACACATGTTCTTGATTTGTTTTTCCCTTGTGAGTCCTGCATCATTTTGCATATATCTGGGCAAAGTTACCACATCTGAAATGTGACACCATTTTCCCAACACTCATCATCTGAGTGGAAACTAAATATGATTTTAGGGATGATAAAGACCTGATTGGGAAATTGAAGGAGAAGAAGTTGACTCCCATCTCATAGCCAAAGGTTTTAACTACAGAGATCGGTGTTGCAAGATAATGTGCCTAGAATGTTCAGCTCTCACACAGCGGGGCCTTGAGACGTTTGATGGAGAGATTAGAACAGTTCTCTGCCCTCTGCCTGTCAAGAAGAGGAAGAGAAAGTGCTCGCTGTTCAAGTAAGGACAAAATACATAAAATTGACGGTCCTGTAGCTAATTCATTGAAGAAAAATAAAAGATACTAAGACAGATGAAATCAAGCGTGAGACAGGGATACAACAGATACAGAAGCCATTTACAACAGAATACTATGAAGTCTTGATGAAACAGCTGATTTTCAAGAAAATACAAATTGTCAAAATTCCCTTAGAAAGAAGCAGGAAACCAAAATAGACAAATAACCAAGAAATAAAAAAGGAGGATAAAAAAAGATTGTCAACAAGTTATCTCCAAGAAGGGCATCAGACCCGTAAGTTGTCCCCACCAGGCTGGGCACAAACAGCCAAGAAATAGATAATTCCTAAGTTTATACCAAATATTCCATGGCATGAAAAAAAAGTTTTCCAAATCATTTTACAGAGCTAGCCTAATTCTGATACAGAAACCCCAAAATAAATAACACACACACACACACAAATTATAGACTTACCTCTTGAATAAGTAACAGTTAAAGATCTTGACTCTGCATTTCCATGTCGTGCTATGTCATTCTCCCCCCCTGCAATATTTGCTCCTCAAGGGCAGGTGAGAGCGCCTCCCTTTATCCTCTGGGTTGTAGGGTCAGCAGCTCAGTGACAGAACCAGGATTGTCCACCTCGTTTTCTAGTTCTTAGCAACTCTCACACAAACCAGCATAAGATAGCAACCTGTTTGTCAATATTCATACTGCAAAATTCAAATAAATTCAGCTTACCGAGACCTCAGAGAATCCTTTCAAGATAAACTCAGGTGAAAGAGGACACTTGCCAAAAAGCAATGCTTAATTTGTAATTGATTGAGGGAACCTGTAATTACCCCTGGCACACAACACAGGTCGAGAGAAACTGCCGTTTTCCCCACGACAAAGACCATCCTGAGTGCTTTGAGAACAATCCCTCCTCTGATTTCTAAGACCAGGAGAAAAATCTCCCCAAAGTTACGTTTTCTTGCTTTCGGCAAATGTTACACCTTTTAAGAGTTGGGCAGTCTTTTTCTTCTTAAAGCAATCAAACAAAAGTCATTTAAATATATTTCCCCTATTTTTATGTGGTTTAGTGATTAGCTGCTTCTCAGCTTATCAACTGACCTTCCTCCAAGGGCATGCTCTCAGTTACTCATCTGTTTATTTCTTCCACACGGTATCATCAGTCTAGGAACAAAGGGTTCCAGTATGTGGGATGGGAGGAAAAAGAAGACCCATTGGCCAACGGTATATGAACACAGATGTGACCACCTCTCCCCTCAACCTTCCACAGCTCACCAATTTTTAAGACGAAAATTTCTAACTCTTTTTCTAAAGGAGTGAGTTTCTGGGGCCGGCCCTGTGGCCACGTGGTTAAGTTCGTGCGCTCTGCTTCTGCGGCCCAGGGTTTCACCGGTTCAGATTCTGGGCATGGACATGGCACCGCTCATCAAGCCATGCTGAGACGGCATCCCATATGCCACAACTAGAAGGACCCACAACTAGAAATACACAACTATGTACCGGGGGGCTTTGGGAGAAAAAGGAAAAATTTTTTTAAAAAATCTTTAAAGGAGTGAGTTTCTGAAGACCTGAACAATCGGACCCCAAGTTACTTCTTGCCGTGTCCCAGCCTCACTGGACACCTTGCAGGCCCCCAAGCTCATCACAGACTTTCACTCATACTACTCCCTCTGGCTGGAATGACTTTGATAGACATCTTCTCCTGCCAAGCTCCTACCCACTCTCCCAGGCCCGGATCGAATGTCACCCTCCCTGTGAAATCTTCCACCAAGCCATAAATAAGCACTCCTGTGTCCCCAGGCAAGCATCAGAGTCTGAGTGGAATTATAATTATCTGAATGTGACTTTGCTCCTCCTAATAAATTATAAGCTTTGTGAGGGCAGGAACCATATCATATTTGCATATTTGTGCTTGCATCCCCACTGCCCAGCTCAGGGCCTCACACAATGCAGGGATTCATTACATTTTTTGCTGAATTGTCCTGTTGAGTGTCTACTGGAGGCTCACTGCCTGACATAAACCAGTTGTAATTTGATGTAAAACTTGGTGTAATCAGAAGAACTGACAAGAACATCTTATAAAAATGGAAAAATGGAGCTCCTGAGGAGACAAATGGAGGGCAATGGTTTCTCAGACTGGCAAGGGGAGATGATACTCAGATCAAATGAGAAAAAGCCTGGGAAATGTAGCCATGGCCATCCTTAAGAACACTGTCTCTGCCCTGATTCTCCCATTCACCAATCGAATTGGTTTCCTAAGTAAACTTTTCTTCGGGGAAGATGGTTGGTGGTATGAGCCAATTGTTTTTGTTATCTATTGCTGTGCAACAAACTATCCCAAGACATGGAGGCTTAAAAATACCAATTTTTACTTGTCCTTAATTCCATGGGTCAGGAATTCAGAGAAGGATAGGCAGAGTAGTTCTTCTGCTCTGTGCAGCATTAGCTGGGGTCAGTTGCTCAGTGGCATTCAGTGGGCGGCCCAACTGAGATAGAAGTTCCAGAAGGCTCCATACACATACCTGGTACCTCAGTGCCTTCCGGTGGCCACATGGCTAACCTGGGCTTCCTCACAGCTTGCTTGCCTCAGGGTAATCACACTTCTCACACAGATGCTGGCTTCCAAGGGGGTGTGTCCCAAGCAGGGAAAATGAAGCTATAGAACTCTTGGGCCCCAGGCTGAGAAGTGACTCCCCATTCCATTAGTCAAAATGCGTCTCCTCTTGGATTAAAGAGGAAGAGAAATAGTCTCCATCTTTCAATGGAATGGAAGGCAAGGAATTTGTAGTCTTCTTTAATCCACCACACTTCTTTTACCTTGGACCTGATAAACTTTGGATAAACCCAAACATTGACATTCTAGGCCTACCCAGATGGGACTATAAATCCTCACAGTCAGACCATTCTTTAGCATGAACAAATTCCTCATCACTATAATACCTAGTAGGTATATTTTACTTGACACATAGTATATGTTTCTGAAACATGCCTATACTTCAATATTTTGGAAAATGAATCACATTTTCAATGCATCAAAGGAGTTGGCTAGTTAAAGGAAAGACTATTCTTTTGCAGGGATTTCTTTGCTTGCTTATCTCCAGGACAGTTCCAACTCTGCTCATCTTTACTCATTACAATAAAGACTTCCATAAATATGATACTGAACATATTCATAAACATATTACTAAATAAGACTTAATTTTATAAATTGTGGGCATTTTCACATAAATAAAGTTCACAAAGAAGAAAAAAACTACTGTCAGAATTACCATAGATTTACTAACATTTTTGCTGACACCCCAGCACAGTTTGGAATTTGAACATTTGTTTTTGGAAAAGTCTGATAAATCAGAGACTCGTGGGTGACCAAAACGTCTTCTGAATCAAAGCCTTAAGCATTTGTTCAGCAGAACCTTAGGTGGTGGTTTTGAAAGAGGTTACTTTGGGAATGATGGATAAGAATTGTCATTTAATCTTTGCTCTCTGGCCACATAATAGCTAAATGCCCAATCTGAAACTGCTACAGCTTGAGAGCTATGTGCTACACAGTTAATTAACCTAGATAGTACAAGAAAAAGCTAGAGTTTCAGGTCAATTTTAATTTCCTCAAAAGGACCAACCCAGTTCTTCACAGGAGCAGTGAAATCTATTTATCTCAATAAATTTTTGCGGGGTGAATTAGGGAGGTAATGCATGAGTAAATATATCACTCAAATATATTCCTCAATATGCTCTCAAGAAACCCACAGACACACTGGAAAATCCATTTAAATACACAGGGCAGTGGCAGCATGAATGAGAAGGAGGGAACAGATTTCAAAAAATATACTTAGGGGACCAAATCAAGATGTGGTGATCCAATTAGATGTGATGAGAGAGGAAGAGGAAAGAAACTTGGGAGCTTGGGTGACTCGGTTAGTGGTGCTGACACCAAGTGGGTTAAAAATCAGTGAGGCTTCCCGTGTCAAGTGGAAGAAAGAATAGCTCAGTGGGAGTGCACGGTACTCGCAGATATCAGGGGAGATGTCCAGCAGGCAGTTGCTATGTTTAAATCTGATGTTTGGGGGAGAGGTCAGAGTTAGAGGATGTAGGTTTCAGAATTATCACCTTATGTGGTAGTGATTTCATGAAAATGTCTGTAATTGCCCAGAGAGTGTGGAGAGAGAGAATAGAGTGGGGGCAGAACCCAAGGGAACACCAGCACTTACCTGGCAGGTAGAGGAAGGAGGGCTCCTTGGAGACAAGGAAAGGATAATCGGAAATATATAAGAAATACACAGAGTGAGGTATTGCGGGATCTAAGGGACCAGAATCTCTAAAAGGAAGGAAGGAGCAGCCCAGTATACATTTTAAACAATGTGTGAAATGAGGCTAAGAAGCTTCTCACATTTTAACATAGACAAAGAGAACTCATGGTCCAAGCAGTTAGAAAACATAGACTCACATCTGCCAATTAATTAGCACAATGACTTACGGAAAGTCCCTTCACTTCTCTGAGCCTCAGATCTCTCATCTGAAAAACAGAAATAACAGTAATAAAGCCCATTCTACCCACCTCATAGGGTTATTCGAGTTTGATGAGAAATTGCCTGTGAAAGTCAACCCTTTGTGAACTAAAAAGCGTGTATTGATATAAAGCTATTTCTCAATTTTGGTAGCAGATTCATGATTGTTAATAAATGCTTGAAATTAAAGGTATATGAGAAAAGCATAAGCAACTCTGCATTGATGAAGCTCTTTAAACTGTAGACAGTTTCTCAGATCACTGAAGCGTTATTTTTCCTGAGAACTTGTAAGTCTTCCCCTACATGTGTGGTGAGGGACCCCACACTCTAGCAGCAACAGTGCTGGGCTTGGATTCAGGGTCCTCGACCCATCTCCGTTGTCACTGTGCACTGTGTCACAATCACTCGATTGTGATTATTTGATGCAGGTCTGCCTCCATGGTGGACTGTGAACTCCTTGAAGGCAGATCACGCCTTATCCATTGCCCTTCTCTTTCTATCCGTAGCCCCTAGCACAATGCTTGGAACACGGAAGCAGCTCCATAAATATTCACTGAAACAGGAAATAAATGAATAGTGACTTCAGACAGTCATATAACCTTAACCTCATTATAAGAGAACAAAATTAGATTATAAGTTTGCTCCAGATCCTGACTGTATTAATATTTTCTTCGGACACATTAAGCAATACCAAGAAACGCTTGACATATTATTTGGAATAGATAAATAATTATGAACATATATAGAGATGAAAGGTTAGAAGTATTTGCAATCATACATTTTTAGTGGGATCAAATCCCTTCAAGGATGGCATTTGAATAGTGTGATTTCAAGTTTCTATCATTGTTGAAGTAGTTGCCTCCATGAGCAACCAAAAATGCTAACAGCTTGGGCAGCCGGTGAAGTTCCAGTCTAGAAAAGACACTTGCCCTTATCTCTCCCACTATTTGGCTGGTTGTCCCTGAGCCCACCTGAATGTGTTAACCTTCACCTCACTCCACTATCAAGTGAAAGATACTTGTTGGTTCCAGTCCCAGAAAAACATACACTAAGAACCTTAAAAACAGGAGTGACTAGAGTAGAGGTGACATTGGCACCTGAGGATGGTACATCTTTGACCTGGAGTGGCAGCAACCTACACCTGACAACAGAGCTGCTGGAGATGTTGCTGAAAGTCACATGAGAACACGGACTAGCCATCGTTTTGTTCAGTTGGTAGGGCAGCAAAAACTGCAATTATTACTCATAGGGGCTTATTATAATTGTTGCAAAATATAATTGTGTTCATTGATTTCTATGACCTTACACTCATTCCTGATCTGTATAAAAATTTGCAGTTGAGGTGTTTTTGCCCCATACTATCTACACTCTTGGAAACTTGACAATAAGGGGTCCAAATTCAAGCCATACGTCACAAAAGGAATGAGTAACAAGGGAGAGTAGTAGGCATGACTTCTGAATAAGTAGCCATGTCCAGTTTTGTGGGAAAAGTTTGATGGTCTTCATTTTCTTTTTTTGAAAATCCCTTTCTCATGAGTTAGATCCCAGATATGCCCCCAGAGAGCCAACCAAGAGACATCCCTCCTCTAGTAAAGGCATCTCAGGAGCAGTTGGAGTCCCAGCATGGTCACATTTCAGCCCATCCATCTCGACAAAGGTCATCATGGGCCCAGACACCAGCATTCTGAGAGTTGCGGCCACTCTCCATCAATCTCCTTTGGCATCACGCTGTGTCTTGCTTGCCTCTCAGAGGTGTTTTCACCCTTCAGGTCAGAGGATGCTCTGCATTTCACAACTTGGATTGATCTGGTCAGCAATCAGCACATGATGTTTGTCACCCCTGCTTCAATGATATTATTCAAGTGCCAATACTGTCACTTTTAACTCTCCATTCCTGAGGGTTCTTATGCGAAAAACAACCCCACAGACAACGTTAGTGATTCACTTAAAGTACCCTATTTTCCTAAGATGACCCAGTGTCACAGAACAAAGCAAAGAGACAAACAAAAAAGGACCACTAGACAATCCATGAACTTTATCAGTGCCAGGGAAATAATCACCGAGAGAAACACAATTCCACAGAGCTGCTTTAAATTGAAAAGAAAAGTGCAAAAAGGGTAAAAGATCAGCTTGATTTCTGCATTGCTGCTTGTAACAAACTGGGCAGGCTTGCCTGGAAAGGTGTCCAATTTGACACCTAGAAATGTTTTTCGTCTGTGAAATTCTCTATGTAAGATTCATGGTTGACCCCAAGACACACAGGGAGAAGGACACTAACTCTTCAAATAATGTCGCTACTAAATCATAAATGGGGCTTCAAAAAGTCATCACCTTAGGACCTAATCAATGAAACTTCCTAATTCAGAGCACATCATCAAAATAAAAGCTTCATCTCTTAGGGTGGCAATTATATCCTTGGGTTCGCTGTGCTGTTGTAATTCATTTTAGTATCCAACAGGTTTCAGGTTGCATTTTATCAGAATGCAGGCTCTCCTCATACTGTGTTACTTTTAAGGCATATTTTCAGGTCACTTTTAAGTCACCAGGTAGCACATTTCTTGATTTCTTTTCCAATAGTTATTAGATACTAACTCTGAGCCAGGCGCTATACTGGATTCCTCCTTGTAAGCTATCACGTCAACCTTGATGACCACAACCCTGCAAGAGCATCAGCCTCCTCACCTTTAGAGTTGATGAAACTGCGATTCATCAGTGTTCAAGTTCAAGGTCACACAGCAAATGCAGATCTGTATTCAAACCTAGGTCTCACTGCCTTAAAAACCCATTCTTCCTCTTGGTGCCCCTCCCAAACGTTAAGTGTCATCTTCTCAATGTGAATTGTCTCCCCTCCTTCCAGCCTCCTTTTCTGAGGAGTCAAGAAGGAAGTGAGAACCTATTCCAACACAATTCTTTGGGCTGTACTTCAAGTTAGCTGTTTCAAGAGCTCCCTGCCAACTTATTTACTCCGCTGTTTTCTCCCATGCACTGATCACGTTCACAGAACAATGTATAAGACTGGTGGAGGCCAAGGTTCTGGTGGGGAGGAGTCAGCAAAGATGCCAAACTTGCTCTGCAACCTTTCCCCAGAAGTAGAAGGTGATGGGCAGTATGACTGAGGAGAGCATTCTCAGTACCCCAGGGGAGTAAGTGACCACTGCTGGGCGGTGGGGGAGTTCAGGGGGAAGATCTGGGTTGTAGATCCTGAGGCTCCACCGGGTCCCCCTACATCTACCCCTTCCTTCTTCCTCACCTCCACACACAACTGGAGTGCTTGCTGCAAGGTAGAGTTAATGCATGCTGTATTCTCTAACAGACCGTATTTCCCAAGCCAAAAATCAATTCACCTGTTCTCACAATAGGACAGAGTATTTGAAATTGAAGTAGACTTAGAACCTGAGAATAAGCTCCCCCTATAATTATAGTCATTTTCTGTGAACTGCGTATCTCTGGTCACCAATATGCCTATAGCTTAATAGGTACCTAATTAATTTAACCTTTTCTAAATTTTATTTTACTACACCAGTAAACTCTATTCATATATATCCAGACTTCATTTATTTTCCCTTATCGAGCTGTCAATGTTAAGGTAAATTAAAGGTGACATTACCTGATAAGTATATTATAAAGTACACTTCTACATTACAAAAAGTGTAGCCTAACTCTCCCCAGAAAACTCTATTTACTTATTTATGAGAGAAAACTCACATTATCAACTCCACCTTTAGGGCGAATGGCATATACTCATAGCTTAGCTCAAGATGACATATGGATGAATATTCTCAAATAGAATGTGATAACTCAAAATACATCAATTGGAAACAATTTGAAGTTCTCTTGTCAATTATAATAACTGGTTTTCTTAAGCAGAAGTCTCAACATATTTCACACTCTACTTTGTAAAGTAAGAATTCCAGTGTCTACATTTCACAAGCATGTGAATTGCAAAATAAACAACATTTCACTCACAGTGCCCAAGGTTTGCTCTATACTTTAGCTCAAAACTTTTCACAAACTTTCCTTGTTATCACTAATTTCTTCCATGACAGGAGGATCCAAGGATTTAGAGCATGGCATGTCAGAACTAATTGGGAGCTCAAAGACTATGTCGTCCAGTCTCCTCATTTTATTTAATTGCTTTATCGGTACTATTTTCTGATTGTGTTGATTGTTCAAAGACATTCTTATTATACACTGTTCCCAACAGTGGTTGTATCCGTGGAGATGCTTTCAATTGTAAGTAACAGAAAACCCAATGAAAAGTGGCTTAAACCGTGAGAAAAATGTTTCCTTATGTAGCAAGAAGTCTGGAGGTGGTCAGTTCCCAGGAGCTGGCTGCTCTGTATCTTTCCACTCTGCCATGCTCAGCGGGTTGACAAAGCCCTCCTTTATATTTGCGAGTTGGCTCTAGCCATTCCAGATGGTACATGCAGACATGACATCCAGCAAAGAAGGAAGCATTCCTCTCATGCTTCTCTGTATATATTTCAAGGGAGACATTTCCCAGAGGCTTCCTGTACACCACCCACAATCACCTTACTGTAATCAACATTTGCCTCTAGGTCTGGAGAGGGGTCTTTGAAGCTCCTGTAATCCCAATTTCTTAACAAATGTGGTGTGCTACTAGGAAGGAAGAAGGGGGTGGTTGCTTTGGGATAAATAATCAATAGTTTCTACCACAGGAGTCTACCAAAATAGTTCACCTTGCTGTAATTACCTTAATATTAGTACGAGTTTCTCCATTTATGTCCGTTCAACCTCCCGAAAATTTTCACCTCTACAGCTTGCTCATGCTTCCAGATTTCTAGGAAGCCTACTAGAATTTTCGACATACTTCCATCTTCTATCCTGACCCATTTTTCTCCTAGGAACTCTGAAGGGTAACTAAATACAAAATTATGTGTTATTTGTGGGCCTGCCTACGGATGGCACCTCCACAATCACACAATTCTGGAAGAAAATCTCCTTGATTTTGACCCTTCCACAAGGAAACAGACATATGCACTGTTACCAAACAAAATTCAAGTACATTTTAAAAATCTTATTGGCTTCATTCAATGATTCATGAATTGGGCAGCATCCAATCTAGCAGACAGAAAAGAGCTCCAAGGAGCTATACACTTTTTTAGGCAGAAGGGAACAGGAACCAGGAAGTTATACTAGGCAAAAAAGTGGATTGGCTACTGCAAGTTTACTTTCCTTTAGGGGATGGCAGGTTACCTAACTAATGCTGATTAGGTGATTCCTGAATGACTGGTTTAAGATTCCATTTCTGGAAGAGCTGAAACCTTAATTAAGTCTCAGTTTGGTGATGTGGAGCTTAGCACAAGTGACTCCATTGGAGTTTGTCATCTTGTTTCTAACAGCATCCAGATGCTACCCATCCAGGAATGATGGAGCAGCCCCCCAGCCCAACATTTCCTGGACACAACGTTTTTCAGAATGTGCATACTCACGAAGTTAGGAAGGTGAACACTGTTGCTCTTCACATCATTTCTGTGCTCACAGAGTCCCACCAAAGAGAACTAGAAGAGAAAACCATCCACTCCGATCTGTATCTAACCAGACTGGTGTCACTGATTCAGGTGTGCCTCATTCTAACCTGCTCCTGCCTCCCCTACACCTGATTTGTGTCACTGGGGCACTTGAGCCAACAGTCTTCTCCTAGTTAAGATGTGAGTCAGCTCTAGGATTTTCAGCTATTTGTTTTTCTTTAGTCTTGACCACAGGGAGAAATGTAGGATTTGGCTGGTGAGACTATAATTGATAGCCAAGTGGTCATCAAAGGAAAAAACCTGATAGCAGGGAATGTTGTCATAATCTGTCATTTATAAACCCTGTCACTGTGTTAATTGCCCTTAGAAATCCATTATGGTCACCACCAGCAGCATTTGCTGATGAGCCAGGGGTCAGAGCTCCCTTGGGCTGCTGGGAAAGTGAAACATGCTGAGGCTGCGGGGGGGGGGGGGGGGGGGGGTCAAGACATGCTCCCAGGTGCAAGGGCTTGAACTTCATTAGCCCTTTCCCTGTGGCTGTTTACACATATGTGTGTGCCAAGACCGTATAAGCCTCAGGAAATTTCCACCTAAACCTAAAGTGAGAGCCTCCCAAAAAGAATGATGGAGAACAGCATAATAAGATTACATGGAGAGCCTCATTCTGGGTGGGGGTTCATTCCAAATCATCTACTTGCACCCAGTTTCTTTCTTCTGGACCCCATATGTGAGATCCCCATAAAATGCACAGAATGTCCTGATGACTCTGCTTTCAGGCATCTGCCATGTCAAAGCTTCTTTTCCATTTTCACATTAATCTCTGCCACAGCCACACTAGAGGGCACTTCAGCACCACGTTCACTGCGTACCAAGTCACTGGCGCAGGTACTGGTGGTACTTTTAGGTGGCGGGCGAGGGGTGGGGAGTTGATGGGGATGATGGGAGGGGTGTATTTATTTTAACACATCTTCGATAAACCCATCAATATTTGAGGAAGCTTCTGAGTCAGACTTTGGGGACCAAAACCTTAATTATACAATATAATTGTTGTTAATGGAACGTGTACATTTCAACCCAGCAAGACTGGTGGTGTTTAATGCCAGCATGACATATTTCCCAAATCGTTCTCTTTATTTGTATAAATAGGAAAGAGGCAAAAATTGCATCAGCTCTCTGCATAATGAAGAGGGAGGGAATGTGCAGCTTGTGCTATGGTGGCCAGATGCTCTTTTATCTCTTTTCAAATCAACATGCAGAGCTGGTGGTCCTCAAATAGAAAGCAGCTTTCCTGAGGGATGGCAGCACTGTACGTTTGGAATGATAACATTCTATAAATAAATAAAAAAGATTATTAAGAACGCTGTGTAAATCTCCTAGTCAAACACCCCTTCAAGCAACCATCATCAGTAATTCGTTTGGTCCCTTAATCCCACTGTATACAAATACACAGCATAAATACAGTATTTAACAAGCACCAGAGAAAAGGCAGCACTCTTGCAATAAAGACTCATTCAGGAAGAACGAACATTCCTTGCCTCCAGTCTTGTTAGCTGCCCTCAGATTTCAGTTCTTCCTTTGATTGTCCTGCCTGAACGAGACATCCACCTCACATGAAAGAATCGCAGGCAAAACTGCCTATTGAAATAAAACCTAAAAATATTAACTTGGTTCCCACATTCTTTTGGTTCCTCTTCAGTGAACTCACAGAGTATCCACTAGAAACCACATCACAAGTGCAAACATCCATGGGCTTTCTTAAGCCATGACACTCCAATGGGGTTTACACAGCAGCAGAGGCAGAGAAGAAAGCAGATCCAATGTGGGAAACAGGCCAATCCAGTTGTTTCCTCAGCCCAGCTACTGCCCAAATACAAGGACTTCCAGTATATAGTTAAATGAATTCAGTGCTTTTTTCCTTTCTCCCTCAGCCTGAATAATGGAAATAAGATCACCCAGGTGCCACCAGGAGGATGTGACAATTAAAGATCTTCTCAGTGAGAGGCCATTTCAAATCAAGCTGTCAGGTCAGCATTCCAACATTACAGGTTTATTTCTCTTCATGCCAGTTGGTGGGTCAGAGAGGAAAATGGACCCCTGAATCCATCTCCATCAGGGACACCTACCACCAGGAAATGCCCTCAATCCATTCCTCTTTACTTCTTTGAGACTTTCCATTTCAGTCAAGCCCACCACGCCGGGGGCTTCCAGGCATTCCAGTCCCTCCTCTACCAGGTTCAAAGACATGACATGATCAACTTGAGGACCAGCCCTGAGGGGAACTCCAGGGAGAGTCTGAGACTCCAAGTTCCCACTGTGGAAGCCAAAGCCCAGGCCAACTCAACCCCTTAGATCCTCAGCTCAAGATGATAGGGCCAAAGTGCTTCCATGAGGGAGACATTTAGCAATCATGATCTA
Organism: Equus przewalskii; assembly: GCF_037783145.1. Lineage (NCBI taxonomy): Eukaryota > Metazoa > Chordata > Mammalia > Perissodactyla > Equidae > Equus > Equus przewalskii. The sequence continues at coordinate 48,085,725 of NC_091837.1, read as the reverse complement.
ATACCTGATTTTTCAGCTATTAGTTAGCAAAAGCTGGTTTTGAGAAGTGTCTGATTCTGTTTTTCTATGATCTTTGCTACACCCAGATTTTAAATCCAATATGGTAGAAGACAGATCTAGAAACTGCATTAGTTTGCTGGGACTGCCATACTACAAAATACTACAGACTGGGGGGCTTAAACAATAGAAATGCATTTTCTCATAGTTCTAGAGGCTCGAGGTCCAAGATCAAGGTGTCAGCAGTCTGGCTTCTCCTGAGGCCTCTCTCCTTGGCTTGCAGATGGCTACCTTCTTGCTGTGTACAAACCTTCCTGGTGTCTTTGTGTATCCAAATTTCTTCTTCTTATAAGGACACCAGTCAGATTGGATCAGGGCTCACCCAGATAACCTCATTTAACCTGAATTACCTCTTTCTAGGGCCTATATCCAAATAGAGTCACATTCTGTGGTACCAGAGCTTAGGGCTTCAATGTGTAAATTTGGAGGGAGAACACAATTCAGCCCGTAACAGAACCTTCATATTTCAGGTAGCATCCAAATGCTTCCCAAGCTTTGCCCGAAAGGAAATAGAAGTGCATCTAAGCCCTGATTTTAATTCTCTGTTGAGGCCATTGTATTTTTCATAACATAACAATAACATTTAATGAATATCACAGAGATTAAAATAAGAAAAAGAAATTGCAGTCACAAATCAATTCCTAATAAATCTCCTAAGGATCTTGGAAATTCAGCCACTCAAAGCAAAGTTTTCTCCCCTGGTTTTAAAAAAAAATGGAGTGGGTTTTGTCTGTCAGTTTTTTTGGAGGGGAGAGTGGATTGTTTATTATGATTGTTTTGTTCTTACAGTATTTTCTGTATGGCACTTTCTTGATTGTTTCTTGTTACTTATATTTATCGCATTTTTATAACAAGAATTGCTTCTGTCCAGGTCTCTACAGGACACCTTGTGACAACTTGAAAAATATTCACTGGTAACTGTCTGCTCTCAAGTTGAATCAGGTGGATAAGAGGAAAACGCTTATGTGGAACCTTTCCCGTTTGACAAGCTTGCCATGAAACACAACCCCTGGCTTGTTTCTCTATTTATTTCTCCCTTTAATAAATGTGACAGAGCAGTTTGGAATATAAGCATTATGGATAAATAGGAAAATTACTGCTCCAGACCTCAATTAATTACACAAAAGCCATCCCAGAAGTCTGTCTCCCATGCTCCATGCCTGAGGCTTCAGCAGCTGCTCATGGAGAGAAGACTCCCTGAGGTGTCTCCGGCCCTGGCCTCATTCTGGCCAGGCTCAGGGAAGGATCCTAAAGCCCAGTAGATCCAACTGCCTGCCAGGGTGCCACCTGGCAGGGCTGCACCCTGTGGGGGCACTCTGAGACATAAAGAAATTTTTGTTTACTGTAAACTAGGCAAGAACTACAACATATGATGCTCTCTGTGCCTAAAATCCCCTCTGTATGTGTGATTTTTGAAATTCAGGTAAAAAGAATGGAATTTTGGTCAAACGTGGTAAGTAAAATTTATACACTTAGCTCTTCTCTCATCCAAAACCTGAACAAAATGACAGTGAAAGAATTAAAAAGATATAAACCCACAAGTCAAAGAGAACTGAAGAGGTAACAGCAGTAAATGAGAACCGTCAACATATTTGGGGGGAATAAAAAGGAAGGGAGAAATGGCAATTACCTCAGCAGAGTGGAAGAAGCTATAACCCAAGAATGTGCAGGTGCACCCCCAGAACCCTGGAAAGGCTGGGCATGTGGACACTGCAGGCTCCTCCATTGTTGGGGGTGAGTCTTGGGCATAGAGCAAAAGCACTGAGTGAAAGTCTGCGTATGCACTGTATGTATGTCTCTTCCCCACGAAACACCAGCGCTGCTCACTGGCCCCCACCATCCCTGCTCCATCCATTCCAGGAGGACAAGGATGTATTCTTCAGAGAACTTGAACCAGAGGATTCAGACTCAGGTAACAACAGGCAGAGCAGATGGGGAGCCAGGCGCTAGGCTGAAAACGAGGCACTTACGGGAAAGCCTGTTTTGTGAGCACCTTTCCTATCTCTGCTCCCAGAACATGAGTGTCTGGATGTACACCTCCCAGGCAGGAACATAAGGAATAATTCTCCAAAGAGACTGTCTAGGCCTAGAGAAAAGATCCACAGAGATTCCACTTAAAATACTCTTCATCAAGTAAGCCAGCTCTTCTCCTGACAACACTCTCTGAGGGACAAGCTACCCCCATGCACACAGAGTTTCCTATTGGCTTCTTATTGCATCAGTATTTAACCATAAATGGACAAAGATCACCAGACATTTGAAGAAGGCCTCAAACACAAAAAAAGAGAACTAAATAAGCATATTTATTTTTTAAGGAGCTAAGAAAACACAGTAGAGAGAGCATAAGAAAAACTAAATGAACAAAAAAACCTACAATCATTATCACCAGAGAGTTTTGAGAAAATATTGATTCATGAAACAAGATAGGATACAATAAAAAAGAATAATCAGAGTGCAAAAGAAGAGTTTGGGCAAGTAAATATATACTACCCAATAGAGAAAATATTCGGTAGAATACTTGGAAGATAAGATTGAGTAACTCTGCTCAAAGAAGAAATGGACAAGAGGGGAGAGAAGAAAATTGGAGGACCAACCCAATGTGTCCAACATCTGGAATTCCAAAAACAGAAAACTGAGGAAATAAAGGAGTGGAAATAATCAAAGAAGAGTTTTAATTTCCCAGAACTTGAAGACTGGGATATCTCCAGAGAGTGTCTAGCACAGTATATATAAAAACAAAAACAAAAACAACGAAACACCAAGACAAATACCATGAAATTTCAGAATACCAGGTATAGGAATGGTCTTAATTTTGCAGAGAGAGAACCCATCACAAAGGAAATAAAACTGGCATTGTGCCTCTTACTAGCAACACTGAGGCCAAATGACAATATGGCGATGGCTTTGATGCTCTGAGGAAAAACAATTTCAATCTATACGAAGCCAAGTTCCTAATCAAGTATAAGAGTAGAAAAGGAAATTTTCAGATAGATAAAAACTAAAATACTATACCTTCCAGACACCCTTTCTCAAGGTGTTAGTGCTTAACTGGTGTTAACTGGAGTTAGTGCTTCACCAAAATTCTTCCTTAGTTATCATGAAAAAACAAAATTGGAATCCAGGAAAGGAGAGAGGAGAAAATAAATCCCAGGAAATTGTTGAAGAGGAATCCTAAGTCAAGTGGGCAATGAGCCTGGAGAGCAACCAAGGGAGACCGCAGGGGTTTGGAGAAGAGTCTCCTAGCCAGAGGTGGGCCGGGAGAATTCTAGATTATCTGATATACCTAACTTGTGGAAAACTGCACGAGAAACATTTTACACAGCTGTCAGAGGATTTGAGGAAAATTAGTAATAGGTTCGTAGAATACTAAGCAAGTGGGGGAAAAATGTAATTATTAACTTCTGGAGAAAAAGTACAATAAACTAAAGCTAAGTATAGTACCTATTTGGCTCAGGAGTGAACAATATTTGCATAGCCACAATAAGGTAAACCCTGAATATGACTAACCTAGGGTGCTCTAAACAGCTGAGAAGAAAGGGAGAGGGGAAGGGAGTGATCACAGAAACGCTTCCCACCATACTCCGAAGTAAATAATGTCTAAAATAGGTAAATCAAGAATTAACACTATTAGCAAGTTATTTACAGATAAGCAGGTACAAAAGAAATGAGCTCAAAGAGCTAGAAGCAGTTGCCGATGGAAGAGAGAGAATAGGGGGTAGGGGGAATTAGAGCCAGGGTGCCACCGGTCTTGATTATAAGCCCTTGGTGTATTAACTTTTTAAAATTATGTTCATATAGATTACTTTAACAAAATAAGAAAGAATGCTAGACAGATGAATATATAGAAATAGGTAGGCGAGAGAGAGGAGAGTGGATAGGGAGGTAAGAAGGTTGGAATAAATAATCAGGAAGACTTCTGTTGAAACTGGAAATGATGAGGGGAGACCCAGGCTGAGCCAGGCATGGGTGCTATTTTGTCAGAAATGGAAGATGGACACTGGGGAATCAGGCAGAGAGAAATTGCTTTTTAGATTATGTAGGAAAGATTCTGGCTTGGACTGAGAGAAAAATAACACTGGAACTAAGGAAAATGTACTGACTTCTGGGAGAGTTTGGCAAAAAAGAACCTGAGATGGTTGTGAGCCAACTCCACATTGTCCAACTGAAGGGGACACTGTTCACATCAGACCCCAGGGGATTGGTGCTCCATGCAGTTGTGCGGGTGTGTACACCAGCCCTGCGGGTAGACACAGAGATGCAGGATCTGAGTTTTCCTTCAACTGTACTTCAACTCTTTTCCATTATATTTGGTCCTTGTAATCATCTACCTGTGTATAGCTATATCTGTTAACTCTTCAGACTGTCAGCTGTGAAGATATGCTGCCCTCAAGAATGACATTGGTGCCTTAGTCTTGAGAAGATTTGCCACTAGGAGAGATCATAGACTACAAGCCCCAAAGAAGTTCTTAAGTCCTCAGGTAGTAGCAGAAGAGTCAGCCAAAGCGGATAGCCAGGCTTGGTGTTGGGTCTCACAGCCATTCCCTAGCAAAAATGAGAGATCTCAGGCAGATCACTTACCCCAACTAGGCGCCAAGACATTTTTTGAGATGAGGAGTTGGGCTAAATAAACTGTGTGGCCCGCTCCAGCTCTGAACTCTTAGCTGTGTCTAAATTAGACTCTCCTGGAGGTGGAGGAGCTACAGCTGCCTCATGGACAGAAGTCTTCTGACACGGTCACTCAGTTGGGTTGCCCCGTAGGTTGGGTGCCATTTACAATGTTTCAGGTTCTACTTGAGAGGCCACCTCTTCATGCCACAGAGGTCAGTCTACTGAATTTTCAATATGTACCTTGAGTCAGGCCAAATCAGATTTCCTCTTTTCATGTTTTTTCCTGATTTTAATAAATTCATAGTGAAGAGCTAGTCATAAACCTCTACTGGCCATTCTGGAACAGGTATTTCTCTGGTTAAGGTTGTCACATGGAATCCTTTGGAGCATCCCTCTTTGTTGTGCCGTTTGAGCTGGAATACAGCTAAAGAGATTTTTATCAATCCATGATCAGTATATAAGACAACATTCCACAGAGTTGCTAAAAGTTCCAGGTTATGAAAAACAAAACACATAGGGTTTCTAAGTGCCCTTAATCTCAGGCTCCAATCCTTTTGGTCCATTCATTCTTGGCTGAGTTTGTGGAACTCCATTTATTATAAGCAGTTTGTCATTCCACTTTTCCTGAGTAAGATAACCAAGACTTTCTGCGATCTGATTCTACATTTTCTTTTAAGCCTTATCTGCATCGTGCTGTACACAAAATGGCGGCTCCCTAAACATGACAATCATTTCTCATCTTCACCTTTTTTCTCAAAATTCCAAATTCCCAGAAAGTTTCTCTTTTACTCTATATTTATTCAGAGTCCTTTGCAACTTTTCTAATACAGTTCAGATCTCCCCCTATCGCATATAACTTCCCTGAACCCTAGTAGCTGAAGAGTTAAGTTTCAAGGCACTTATCCCCTTTAGCCTCGCACATTGTGTATAAGCCTTCCTAGCTCTAATAAGATCTATTACCTCACCTTGAACATTACTTCATCTTTCCTCTACCTCTGCTAGTCTTCTCACCAAATATAAGTGTCTTAAAGGCAGGATATACATCTCGTACTTCTCTGTTCCTCCTACAGCAATGAGTACACACCTCAGTAAATACTCTTTTATCTTATTATTATTGTTACTGAATAAGAACTGTTTCAGTAGGAGACATCCACCATAGGTTACAATGGATGTGAACAACACTCTAACTTTTCTTCAACACTAGGATCATTTTTGCTCAACATAACCAGTCACCCATGTTTGAAGACTTTAGCTGCCAGGAGCCCAGAGTTCTGGGCTTAGCATCCTCTTGCTTGACCCTGGCACAGTACTGGCTGTTCGGAGAGGCAGGATGACAAGAGACACGTGGAGCATTGTGGTTAACTGCAAAAAATCTGGAGCCAGATTCCGCTTTGAAACTCTGGACAAGTTATTTCACCTCCTTGTGCTTCTGCTTCCTCCTGTATAAAGTTGGATAATAATATTACCTATCTCATAAGGTTTTTATGAGAATTAAATGGCTTAATAACTAAACACAGAAAACTGTGAACATTGTCGTACTCGTAGTAAGCGCTCAATAAATGTCAGTAAATATTACCTTTTTTTAAACCTGGGTCCAACTCTGCATTTATCTGACTATTCTCTCCCTCAGTTCTCTCTCCCAAAAAGCCTCTTTTGTGGCTCTTACCCACGTTTATGGCTCTGTTATATTTTACAGCTCTCCCTTGACAATAGAATACTGCACAGGATGCTGAGTGACAACCAGAGATGATCCAAACCTCAAGTGGGCTGAGCAGACAACTTCCTTGGCCTCCCCCACTGGCAAGCTCCATATGAAAGATTTTGCCTTCTTGGCATAATGAAAACATTTCTGGTAATAAATGTGAGGTTTCTATAAGAAGATAATGGTAAAAGCGTGATGGTTAAGTGAGATGAAGCATTTTTATGGATGTGAATGTCTTCAAAGAATAGGCTCTACTTTCCACTGTTTTTGTAGAAATTCCAAATCTTATACCCTTATTTGTTTCTTCGGGTGCTTGTTAACATTGATCCTAACACATGAGTCTCCATGTTTCACCAAATGTTTCTTGTTGGTTTCCCTTCATTCCATGGGGCGGGGTGGACAGGCTGCTCCTGAGAGAAACCTGTCCCTTGACCATCATAAGTATTGAGATTTGTACATTGACCAACCTTTTTCCCCTGGGATTGAGATTTATATATTGAATGACTTTCCCCCTGGGGCCTTTAAGCTGCTCTGCACACTTTATACTTAGCCAGGGTGGGGGCAGGCTGCTGAGACTGTGGTCAGTCTGTCTGCAGGCTGCAGCCCTGTCACCAGGAGCCACTTTCACTGGACTGTCATAGTAACTGTCAGTATAAGACGAGAGAAATGATGCAAGAAAATAGCTATGTACTCAAAAATCACAGTATTCAGCCAAGAGTCTAAAAACCATTTGCTACCCTAATGATCATCTGGTTATTTGGTTAATTGCCAGGGAAAGAAACTTATATTCGGGAGACGGGGAGGAGGGAAGAGAGAGACAGGGAGAGGCACTCAATCTCTCTGTGTCTCAGAGAGAGGACTTGAAGAGTTAGAGGGAAAATAGAACAGAATAAGCCCTGGGAAGCCTCATACATCGGCGACAGGCCACACGCAGCCACTGTGTGGAGAGCTTTGATGGCTCTATTCTCGAGCAGCACGCCAGACCTTGAGCTGCGGGTCTGGGTGCGCAGCAGCTGCGTTCTGCCTCTACCTGCTGCATCCGGGAAGATCTGTCCTTAAGGTGCCTGTGAGGTCACATTTTCACGAACTGCGTGAACAATTGATAAGTCGTCAGTCAGGAAGTGAAGATGTTCACAGGTTCAGACCTGAAACTTGGTCCTTAAAATGAATTGGAGGCATCTGGCTGTTTTGCTGTCGGTAGGTAATGATGCCGCCGTGTCACACGCCCAGATGTGATTCTACATTTCTGCAGCTGTTCTGGTGGGACTTTCAACACCCAGAACGTCTGCTGCTGGGATTCTGTGGTACAACTCTCATTCCGTCTCTCTGGGTTCTTATTCTTTTCCCAGAAAATGTACTTTCTTTCCACTCGGTATTTTCCTATTTTCCAAAGGTATTATTCCTAGCAAGGGGATACCCACCAAATTCTATGTAACGTGCAAGAGAAATCCATATCATCTTCAAAATTCACAGCCAAACAGAGGGGGTGTGACGCTAATTAGTTTTATGAGGTTTGATGAGACAGAACATTATAGCCAAGTGAAGAATTCATACTTTATGGCACACATAGAAGAAATGGCTATAATGAAGTCACTTCTGTGTGTTAAACACAATGGTCGGGGGAACGCGTTTAAAGTCCAAAATGTTTCTCTCTGGGATTTTTGTCAGCATCAGCAAACCACACACAGAAAGTGCTCCCAATTCTGCCTATTCAGTAGGTAAAAGACCCTTTTAAAGCATGATTCCACCAACATTTTAGGTGATATTATAAACTTCCATAATAATTTTGAAGAGCAACAGGAAAAAATCGTCATAAAATACTCATGAACTTTGACCCCATAATTGCTGGGAATTTAGCCTAAAGAAATGATCCTATATATGGAGAAGTCTTATATATAAAGATGCTTACCATGGAATTTACTACAGTGAAAAATGGATTTGATCTACTGTCCCCAAATATGGAAATAGTGAAATAAATATGGTGTCTCCACTTTCATGGGATACATGGCAAATCAATGGGAGGGACTGAAATGTTCCAGCTGCTCAGGCAGCAATTAAAAAGATATTTACTGAAGCTAATAATAACATGGGAAATGCTTCTGACATACATTAAGTAGAAGATTAAAATACAAAGTTGTTTGTACGTTATGCTTTGAATCATATCAAAACTCAGCGTTTGAAAATGACCCAAAGTAATTGCTCTAAAACTATCATAGCTATTGTGCTTGAGTGGGAGAATTATAGGCAATTTTCTTCTTTTCTCTATTTTCCTAATTATTTGTAAAAGGGTTATATTACTTGAGTCAATAAAAAGATGAAAAACACATCCTTACAGTATGACCAAGACATGAAATCTGTCTCTTGATTTCCAGTGAGTTTGAAGAAAAACCACACCAATGGAGCCCGAGGCACATCAGAAAAAGAAATCTGGAGCTGGCAGACTTCACATGGAGACCTGTTTCTCCGTCATAATCCCAGCTCTCTGCCTATTTTCTCCAGAGTTTTAAATCCAAAGTGAAATTAACCCAAGATTCTGACTTACATCTGACAAGAGTTAGAAATACAGTAACAGACTATAAGAAAGGCAATCCTGTATCACATGAAAGCTCATGAATAAGCACATATGGGGAGAATTATTTTTCTTAATTCCAGTGATTGAAAAACCTTGGAACAAGGCTCCTTTCCTTGGTTCCACCAGGTAACTTTTCCAAGTCTATGAAACTTGGGAAGGGCAAATATGGCCCTTCTGGCTCTCCACATCCAAGGGTCTTTGCCAACCTCATGGTAAGCCTGGAGGAGAAAATAGATTCCACTAATATTACTTGGGGCCTACTCTTTCCCTTATTTTTAACATTCCTCTCAAATTTTAAAATACTACATTGATTTTTTTTAATATCCCCAAATAAATTGCCATTTCTTAGCATTTTGGAGGACAGCTTTAATTTAAGAGTGAAAAGAGATGATTGAGGGATACTAAACTGATTAGTCTCAGGATTTCTCTGGGAAATGCTGACCCAGCCTCGTGCACACCATTATAATTCTTTGATTTCCTGTCACAGCAGACAGTTCAAAAACCGAAAGTAAATAGGAGACGTGGAAAATCAATGTGAGGTGCTGAATTGTTCCAGCTGCTGGGGTCTGTTAATTACATCATAGTTTTATGGAGACTTTCAGCTCAGACTTGCCAAATGCCCACATCTGGAGGCCGTTGCCTGCCATCCTGTTGGGGACGGCTCTTCTCCCCAGGCATGTCAGTTAACTGCAAAAGGACAAGCTACCCCAGGAAAGCCTGTTTGTACAGACCAACTCTCTGAGGCAAAATCCAGATGATGGTCGTGTCTTCCGTTACCATAGAGATAAGAGGTGCTGGGAGCTGAAGAGGGGCCACTCGAGAGGCAGGAAGCGGGTTAGTCAGTATGCACAGTGTGAACCTGAGGAAAATGAAAGTCTGTTCTACTTGGGTAGCCAGGCCTTGGTGGGCTGAGTGGGAGAGAGCTGAGAAGAGATGAGAGACCACAGGGAGCAAGCAGAGAGAAACAATGCCAGCGAGCGAAAGGACAAGGCTTAAAGCTGTGTGAAGTGCAGGCCACCGGGGAGCCACAATGGATTTCCAAGATAAAGTCCTTTGAGCAACTATTCTCTTGCCAGGCCCATAAAAGGAAGCTCACAGCATTATCACGAATTCGTGGATTATTTCAATAAAGTCCCTTCCACATTTCCTTGTAATTTAGTCCCTTCCAACAGCCTTTCTGATATCCCTTCCTCCTCTCCATCCCATATCCTTTCCTTTTTCTTCTCTCACATCCTTCCAGAACTTCCTGAGTCCCCCTTTTCTCATCTTTATGCATGCCAGGACGAGCTTCTTCATCCAGCCATTTCTAACTCATCACGATTCATTCTCTTTCCCTCTCTTTGTTTTTCTCTCTACACCACATCCTTCTCTCATTTACTCCTTGCTATTTTCTTCTAATTATAGCTTCTTAGACAAATAGCTGGATGAAAGAAAAATCCAATGCCTGTCAAAGAATCTTTGCTGGACATTTCCTAATGTCCAGTCGGGGCTGCCCACCTCCTCACTCAATGACAGGGTCTGTCTTAAGCAAAGTCTTGGCCCAGTCCTCTTATTTTCAAATCCTATGTTCCACACAGAGCCTCCAAGGGGTCTACACGTATTTCGTGTTAACCCTATTGTTTAAATATGAATTTCAAATGTGTGACACCTACCCCCACTCTCTCCCTCCACCCCCCAAAAAATTACACATTTTAATGTAAATTAAATGTACATTACATTTAAATACACATAAATGTAACACACATGTCCATAAATGTAATACATGTAAATGCACATTACGGTACATTTTTATGTAAATTCAATGCAAATTTTAAGTTTAAAAACTGCATTGGTGTTTTCATAAATTGGGGCCCGGGCATGACTGTTTATATAAACTGTATGAGAAGTCCACCCTTAAAGCACATAGGGGAAGGGCCCAAATAAACGCCATGCAAGGGTCCCTGCGTCTGCTTGGGGATCTCCTGTTGTGGGGCAATTGCACTGATGCAATAGTAAGCCATGTTGCCCAATGTCATACATGGTTTTAGCTCTTATTTTAAAGTTCTGGTTGCTTTTTGAGTGGCTTTTCTATAAGAGGAATTTGAGCACTTACTAAATATCATAGGTCATCCAACTTTAAAATACAAATTTCCTGCTATTCCTCAGGCACGAATTCAGATCAATTTGATTAAAGAGGTCTCCCAAAATTGCAAAGCCAGCTGTCCACAAATATAATTTGCAGCTATTTGTCTGAGCAAATCTACTGATTCCAGAAGCTGATCTAAGGCTGGAACCGTTATCTGTAACCTCCGATTGCTAATGTTCATGCTCATTCAAGTACTTTCATTTTTATAATTTATTGACTTTATAAAGATCATTCTTGCAAATTTGGAATAAACAAATGTGTATTAGCAAATTGTCATTTAATTGGCTTCCTATATTGGGTTTTCCATTTAGATTTCACTTGAAAAGAAATGCGTTGCAACTGTAGGGGAGGAAGACATTTCCTCTATCCACTCTGGGTTCTTCTGGCTGGAGAAAGAATTAAAGTCACACGAGACAGAGTAACAGGAGAAAATTAAACAAAGCTTTATAACATGTATACGTGGGAGAGGCTCAGGCAACTTGAGCAACTCACCAAAATGGCCAAAGCCACCACCTTAAATATCATCTTCAGCTAAAGACAAAGGAGAATGTTGGGGGTTGGGGGAGTCAGTTATGGGAGATTACCGGACAAGTACAGTAAACAAGGTCAGGTTATTATGCAGATTTAAGTCCTTGCCTTCTGCATTGATAAGAGTTTCTAGAGATAAGTTCATCCCTCCTTCTTCCTGGTACAAAGAGGGAGACACCTTTACAGATGGAGATTTCCCTTACAAATGTAAATGTCTCTTAAGAAAGGGTAGGTAAATTCTACTTTTCAGAGTTGCTTTCCTGTCTGCAGTTTTTTAAGTAACCAACCCAAATAATCCTCATGCCAAAGAGACATATCTTGGGGTGGCCAATTCCAGTCCCCCACACTACACCCAAAAAGAGCTGAAAACCACTGGCTTCACCCACTACCTCCTTTTCCCATCCTCCTCTCTGCCCCACTGACAGTCTTTGCATTTCTAGATGTTTTCTGCTCCCTTGTCTGCTTCTTTTAAAACTGATCCTATGACTCTGAAGGTCCTACTCTAACCTGATAAATAGACTCACACTAAGGTGGTCATATCTAGAAATAACAATTTAAGGGGCTGCCCCTGCCTGGGGAGAGGGCAAGAGGAGGGAGTTTGCATTTTAACCCGAACTCCTCAAGTCTTAGTGAACCAATGTAAAGGAGCAAATTATCCATGGTGAATTTTTAGGCAACTTCACATTCAGAAGAGCCTATCAGAGGCAACCTTAGTCAATCTCATGCCCTTTCAAAGTGTTTCTTGAACTATTGTCTGAGGACCAGTAGCATAGAACCACTTGTGAAATGCTTGTTAAAAAGGCAGATTCCTGAGACCTAACCCGAACCTTCTCAAGGCTAGGACCTGAAGTTGCCTTTTTAGCAAGCTCCTCCAATAATTCTGCACTTTGAACTTCAAAGGTCACTGTCAATCTTCTGCACCCTGGTGTAGAAGGCAAGGGTCAAGTGGGGATGCTGTTTCCCCTCCCTTTGCCTCACCTGAAAGGTACAGAAACAGAGACATCTAGGGAGGCAGTCCAGCGAAGACAAGTACACAAGCCAGATGACAAATGCAGAGACAAATGCAGAGAGAGAGAGAATATAAAATCTAGTGAGCAATTTCCAAAAGGAAAAGAAAAATAATTCTAATTTCCTTTTCTCCGGCTCCAAACTCAGCGGTCAGCAGTGGCTAAGCAGAAGGAGGTTGGGGGCAGTCTGAACTACAGAGGAAGCCCAGCTGCTGGCACTTCCTAGAGAGACTGGTGGCATGGAAGGAGAGGGCCGGGCAGGGCACTAAGGCCAGACAAGGCGACAGGCCGTGGGGACAGTGTAGAGGCACCAAATCCTGCTCTGTTTGCCTGTGCAGAATGGGTTTCCGGGATGCACTTCCCTTTCAGCCCTTCCCCCAGGCAGGCCCGGAATTCTGGAGAGCCCAGGCTGGAGGAACCTGAGCAGAACAAGCGCATTGCCTGCCCCAGCCCCTCCTCGGGCTGTCGTTGGTACCTCGGTTCTCCCTTCATAAAAATCCACCAGGCACTCCAAAAGAGTAACTAGGACACTTCGTTTTTATTCCACATGCATCTCATTTGTCTTCAGTAGGTTCTTCCGTAATCTCATCATTATTGCTACGGCCCTCAGAGGACAGCTGACTCGCATTAATCAGCCGAGCCCCTCATCGTTCACCAGATTCTTTACACTTTTACCATGCCCTGGGGCATCCTAACTTACTTGAAAAATTAATAAACCTCCCCCCTCTTATCTTACCTTATTAATGTCTGTCTTTGTAACCCATTATCCCCGCATATCATCAGAGATCAGTGGAGGGCGCCGTAGTCACCAGCTTGCTCCCCTCTTTCTCTCCTAAAACTGGAATGCGCCCCACTCCTGAATGGCCAGAAAGAAAGTGGCCTTCATGGGCCAGCAGGGTGTTTGTTTACCAGCTCAGTGGCACAGTGGACCGAAGGCAGGAGAATTCTTAGACTTCAGCTCAAGGCCATTAAGGCCCATTAAGTTGTTCTCTCCTCCCCCATTCCCTCTCCCCCTCTTTTGTGCACCCTAGTAAATCTGACTCATTAGCTTTAGATGTTTTGAAATACTGGTACATTAATCACTTGTGTTTGCACACTGTTTATGTGGGTTGTTGGTCATGGTCTGTAGTTATACTGGCTGTCTCCCTTGCTTACTTAAAGGTACAATCCAATTGAAAATAAAGATTTTTGCAGGTTTGCTCATTACACACAGTGTCGGCAGCTGGTGAGTGTCTTTTGCAATTCATCTGAGGCCTCCCAGACCACCTGCTCTCGGCATCCTGCAAACAGCTGGCTCTGGGTAAGTACCATAAGCTATTACCTTATATGACAAATAAATAAATAAGTGGATGGATGGGTAGACAAGTAAATAAATCCATTGAATTGTCAGCCTTGAATCATTGCTTCTTGAAGGGAAAAGTCCGTTTTGAAATAGGGAAAAATACCTCTAGCCCAAACATTTGCGGTGCCACTTCAATGAAAAAAGAGGGAAGAGAGGTGAAACTCCCAAAACGATTCTGTCATTTGAGTACCAAGGCAGACAAGGAAAGGACTCTACAAGGGGCTGGCTGCGTGGTTTTGTCACTGACTAACTGCCCCAAGGAACTCAAGGGTGGGTTTGGAAGCATTTCATTGTTTTCCCAAATTGGTTTTTTTCCTTTTGTTATGTTTAAGGAGATGCCATCACCAACCACCCTGAACCAGACCAAGCCTCACTACAAGAGCTACCTGTGACCTTTGCTTTATTTTGAATGCTAAGATCTCTCCAGGAGGAGCTTAGGCCTTGTTACCGTAACCTGCAGAGTATGTGCAAGCAGGTTTGCGAACTGAGCCTGCCCAAGCGAATATCCGCCTCTTCCTTTTGAATATTCCTCCCCATCCGAAATAAAAGGTCTTTGCTTCCCTTTGTTCGGGGGTGCCATGACTTTGGAAATGATTCCACATGGTCTCCTATTTGCTGCAAATATACTTTTACTTTTGAGACGACTGCTTCTGGTGGAGAGTCTGATTTAACTTGCCAGGAGGGAACCCATTTGGTTTTGGTAACAATTTGGTATAAGGAATGAGAGAAGAGGGAGATTAAATTGAATTGCCTGATGAGTGTTTCTTTCTTTTTTTTTTTCTGAAAAAGCCAGAGGCAGACTTTGTGGAGTTTGAGATCAAGCCCCCAGATGTCCCAGAATTCAGAAGCCCCACCTCTGTTTCCAAGATCATCACCACTTTAGATTTTTGTGGACTTTACCCCAGTTTTTGACCCTGAGAATGACCTCTGGAGGGCCGTGCCCTGCTCCAATCAATCCCCACCACCTGTCCTGACCCTGCAACCTGAGGAAAGGCTAGGGGCAGTGAGAGCAGGAGATGACCGCTGGCCACCCAGCCAGGCAAGGTAGAAGACGAGATTCAAGAGTAGACACGTTCTTGGCTGCACTGCTGGGATTTGGGCCTGATTCTCGGAAACATCACCTGGTATCGCTATGATCCCCCAAAATCACTTACTCTGGTCTCTATGGATAAGTCAAAACTCAGCTGTCTTTTGACTCATTCTTGCAAAACTGGAAGGGCATTCCAGGATAGGACAGGACTCACTGTATATGAATGTCACATATCAAATGCCTGAATGAAGCTGTTAGAAGTCATTATTTTTATCTTGTGACTGGCTAAATTCTAATAATTTTTGCAGCTTTATTTTTTTGTTATTTTTTTTTTAGCAAGAGTGTTTATAGATTGAATTAACATGGAGACATGTTTTCTATTTTACCAAATGGAAAAGTTGGAAATGAAGATACATCTATATTCCTACATTTTTCTTATTTTAATCCCCCAAGAACTACCAAGAACCCAGCTGTTCCGTGTGGTGGAGAATTAGGAACATAGCATCAACCTGGAGGCTTCTCAGAAATACAGACTCCCTGAATCAGAATGTGCATTTTAACATTTAAGATCCCCAAGTGACTTGTTTGCACATTAAAGGTTGACAAGCACGGCTCTCTTATGCCCTTGATTCTTTTAGGTCAAAAGTATTTGATGGAGATTGCTACAAACTATGTCAATACTAAGGTGATCATAAGAATTTGAATAAGAAAACTCAAATCAAGCAAATTTCTTACCTACTACAGAAGCCAAAATATCCCATTCTATGGAGAGGGGGCACAATGTGGTAGAAAAGAAAGAGAGGACTTGGAGTCAGAAAAATCTGGGTTTACTTTCTGACTCTGCCACTCGGTGGAATCCTGACTTTAGGCTAGCCACACCTCAGAGGCTTTATTCCTCACCTGAGATTGGAGATAACAGCAACTCCGCTGCCTACGTGCAGGACACTTTCAGATATAAAGGAGGTCCTTTATGTTCAATCACATGGTAGGCTCCAAAAAGTGTCCTATGCATGTAATTAAATCATAGTCATCATAGTAGTAAGAAATAGGAATGTTGGAGGTGGAACAACGGGATCAACCAAGGGGATGAGAATGAGGACCCCACCCCAGTGGGTAGAAAGAGATAGGCGCCAGCTTGCTGCAGCGGTGCAAGAGTTAACATTTTCACTGGTGGAAGTGGATGCACCTGCTGGTGCAATGTCTCTCACCCTTGAGAAGTATGAGGTATACGTTCAATGAGAAGAATTGAGTAGCTGTTGCTGAGGGCTTTTGATTTATTGAAGAAAGATTATGACAAGCTCAGGATGATTATCCAACAATTCAAGAAAACTTGTGGGAGCCTGAGGGCGTTCTAGGCAACATTTAAGGAAGTGTTGATCTCTTGTAGCCAGTGGACAAGCAGAGAAAATGATCGGGCTCAGAACTTAATCACAAGAGAAGGGGAGCTCTAGAGAAAATTAAACTCTCCTTCTGGAAGGACGCTCATAGAAAAAGTGTCAGACCCTGAGACTTGGAATGGGGATATTTGAGTAAATGCAATTGAGAAGTTTTAGCTCCCAGACTCCCCTGGGCCCTGTGGGCCCACAGAAGAGGTTTACTCCCCTTTGTGAGAACAACTGCCCCGCAACTTGCTTAAAGATCATTAAAAGGCCTCAAATGAAGCAGGTGTCTCTATTAGTGTGTCAAGGGTCTCCAATGCCACTCCAAGTTTGATGACTCACTAGGACTCAGCATATCGTCAAACCCACAGTCGTGATTTATAATGGCAAAAGGATATAAAGCAAATCAGCAGAGGGAAAAGGCGCATGTGGTAAAGTCCGGGCAAAACAAGGCACCAGCTTCCAAGGGGCCCTCCCAGAGGAGTCACACAGGAGGCACCTAATCTCCCAGCAACAAGATGTGACAACACATGTGAAATGTTACCAACCCAGGAAGCTTGTTAGAGACTCGGCTTCCAGAGTTTTTATTGGGAGCTGACCATGTAAGCACCCCCTGCCTTGCACATACCCAAATTCCAGACTCCCAGAAGGCAAGCAGGTGTTCAACATAAACCATATAGTTTGTTCAAACAGTGTAGGCACAGTGAGCCACATTTATCAGTTCTAGGAATGGTGAGAACTCTCCCAAATCCAGGTTCCTAGATGCCAGCCAAAGGCCAATCTTGTAAGCAGGCCTTTCAAAGAATAGTAGTCACACTTTGCAATCCTGGAGTTAGATCTTGTAACCATTTCTTCCTTTTCAGATAGTGCAACATCTTTGTCAGTAAGGAAGGGCACCAGAGTGACACTCTGAGGTCATAGCCAGAGGAAAGAGCTTCCCTTACAGGTTCCATTGTGCCATTTTTCTTTCGCCAGGCTGCCAGCGTGCAAGAAACCTGGTGCTACTTACTTGCTGGCCCTTGTGGACCAGTTTCTCCTCCATGCATCCTCTGCCAATCTTCTCCCCCACCCAGTGAGCTGCTTCCTGCACACCAGCTCCAGCTGGGCCTTCCAGAAAGTTTATTCGCCACCAGCATTCTGTGCGTTCCCATGGCAGCCACACCTTCTCCAAGGAGGTCTGGATCTCAGCCTGGCAAGAAGAAGATAGAGGAGATGTCTCTTCTAAGTTCTTTCTTATTCCCTTCCTTATTCACTCTCCCTCAGCCCTAACAGTAGTAGCTACTTTCCACGTGTGCTGTTTCTACATTCCTTAGAGTCCTCTTTTATCCCTTGCTGTAATTAAATATCTTTCGCTAATTAATAATTCTGTAGTTAAATTTTCTCTCTTCAAATTACTTATGTAGTGTCTGTCTCCTGATTGGACCCTGATTGACGCCAACCCTTAAAAGACAGTGCTTATCCCCCTGCCTCACCTGAGAGCAGACAGATAACAAAGTTAAATCCCAGCATCCCCTAAATGGGATGCACTGGATCAGCTAAGGGAGAGTAGGGACTATACACCAAAGGAGCTGCAGAATCTGGCCAATATGTGCTGGCAGGAATGGAGAAAGTATGCATGAGAATGGATACTGGGATGTGGGGACATGGGACACAAAGTTGGATAAAGGACAGTTTGTCAGTATGGAGCACTCTCCCATAATATACAAGTCTAGCAAGCACTCCACTGCTAGGATGGCTCTTAGAAGCTTGGAAAATGTGTTGACCCATGTGAATGGCCCTATGAATTAGAAATACCAAAACTGAAATAGGAAATGGTCTGGAAAGCTCAGAACTCAAAGCTCAGAGAAGTGAGTATGCTAGAGGGGATAGACTAGGTAAGTCTGGAAACCCCCTACCAGCCTGCTGTGTGCCATAGGAGGGCCCAGAGGACGCTTTCTTACCAAAGAGGTAAAGAATGTGCTCATGAGAGGGGCACCACCTTTGATGAGAAGCTTAGTGGTGGCTGTCCTCTGTAGCTAAGGCTGAGAGTAGGAAACTGTTGCAGAACTGAGCTCATGAAAGCAATGGGAATCATGAAATAACAGAGCACTAGTGGCAGCACCTCACCATCTGAAGCAAAGTGATACAGTTATCACAATGAAAGCAAGGTCAGAGTAGCAGCCAGTGACCCTCAGAAAGCTATGGAGAGATGGTAAATATAATACAGTACTCCTAGGGGCAAGACTGATGGGCAGCTGGCAAGCATATTGCACAAATTATATAACTAAAAGAAATCAAGAATGGGTGATCAAGAGTTTGTAGGCAGCTGCCCAAATAAAAAGTCACGATCGCTTGCCAGCCTTCTGGATCTGAACCAGTTCTCACTTCTAGAACAACTGAAAGAGAAGTCAGGTCCCCATGAAAAAAGACACTGGAATACCACAGCAAGTGTATTCAGTAATAATTCTCCCAGTTCTTCCCCAAAGTGACCTACAGCCATTTACCCAGGAAACCATCAAGTGGGAAAATGGGAACTTACACGGATTTTTGGACCCGGGTCTGAGGCAACTTTGATCGCCTTTTCCCAGGGCCAGAAAGCACCATGGTATCATCCATTACAATCGAGAAATATGCAGTCCAGTTGTGACCCAGGTCTAGCTCACTATGGGTCCGCTGGGCCCACAGACCCATCCAGTGATCATTTCCCCGAACCCAAATGTATAATTGGAATGGGCATACATGATCAATAACAGAACTCTTATATCAGGTTCTTGATCTGTGGGATAAGAGTTATTGCAGTGGTGAAAGCCAAGTGGAAGCCTCCGAAAAGTCCCCACTGCCCCCCACCCAAGACAGTAAATATAAAACAATACCATATCCCAAGGGGAATGGCAAAAATTAGTTCCATCATCAAAATTTTGAAGAATGCAAGAATGGTAATCACCATGATATCCCCATTTAGTTCACCACTTTAACCCTACAAAAACTGTATTTTTTTAAGCTCACATCTGTTGCTAATCTTTTTTTTTTTCTTTTTCTTCTTCTTCTCCCCAAAGCCCGCCAGTACATAGTTGTATATTCTAGTTATAGGTCCTTCTGATTCTGCTATGTGGGACGCCATGTCATCATGGCTTGATGAGTGGTGCCATGTCTGCACCCAGGATTCGAACCAGTGAAACCCTGGGCCATGGAAGCGGAGGGCATGAGCTTAACCACTCGGCCACAGGGCCGACCCCCAAAAACTGTGCTGATGGTGCTGGATGACAGTGGACATCCAACAGTAGTATGTAGGAAAATGTCTAATGACTGGCTCTCCAGGGGTTGCAGGGAGACTCGCTTTGTAGTTTTTGCCAGTTTCTGTGGTATAATGCTCCCACCATAAGCTTTACAACTCTGGAGGTCACAAGGCTCCAGAAAATGTAGCAATCGGCTCTCACAGGCCAGTATGGGGCTGCTTCAGCACACAGATCACCACAGACTTAACTAAATAGAAGTCCCAATCGTGTCTGCTTGCCAGATGTGGTACACAATCTTCAGCATATCCATAGCTATTAAACTGACTAACATTTTTATTCCAACCCCATCAGAAAGAAGGATCAGAAGCAGTTCATATTTATATGGGATGAATGGATAGTATACAGAGATTGTCTTCCACCAGGGCCTTGTTCAATGTCTGTTAAATCCTCACCTCCCGTCCAGGGCCTCTGTCATAATATGATCCAAAGGAATTTGGACATTCTGGAGACTTCACAGAACAGTGCACTGCTCCACAATATCAATGACATCATGTTCATCAACTGGATTTGTAGAAAGTGGCAGGTGCTTTGGAGTATCTTGGTAAGAGACCTGAGCTCCAAAGGTAGAAGATAAGTCCTAACAAGACTGAGGAACCCACTAGATCAATGAAGAGCTTTTAGGGGTCAAGCAGGCTGAGGCATGTTGGGACATCCCTTCCAAAGCAAATGACAAGTTATTGTACATGATACCTTTTAAAATTATTATTATGCAGGTCCAATCAGCAATGCTACATGGGCCAGATGATCCAACCGAGTATGTGGCAGGAAGAAACCAGTATGTGCTAAGTTTGTGACACAATATCCCACTGGAGCTGCCTGTCCAAGGTTGCCCTCCCTGCTGCTAGGATTAGCCCATGGTCAATGGCTAGCTGATGTAGGGATATAAAGTTTTAGCCTATCTTCAATTTGGTGCAATTCTGAGGAGCCCCGCCCCACCCAAATTTTCCCCCAGAGCTGCCTGGAGAATCAGCTAGGGCCTCCAGTTACAAATGCCTTGGAGGGTCAGCCTCTCTCTCTGCCCTCCTGCTGTCCTCACTTCTTTGCAGATGCATCTCTCAGGAGCACTCCCCAGCAGGCTTCTGTATGCAACTCTCCATCTCAGGGTCTGTTTCCAGGGAACCCAGTCTAAGACAGCCTCCAACGGAACTCTGAATCACACTCTCTCTTTATCTACAGCAGTTCTGCTTTTTTTTTTTTCTTTATTTCTTGTCATCAGTGTTATTGTTACTGTTCAATGCTTCCTGGTAAGATTTCCCGTGAAGGAAAAAAACGGCTACATGCAGTCAGTCAATATCACACTGGAAGGGACACCTTGGGTTTATTGCCTTGTAACAAACCACCGCCTGCTGAAGCTTTCTCTGGAGTTTGGACTTTGCGACGAGGTCCAGGATGGGAAATATGTTGCCTTTTCACACGCCACTGGCAGAGCCTTCCGGCAGAATTTCAAGAAGTGTTCTGAGGTCATATTCATCAAAAAATGAACAAAATTAATCTTAATTTAATTAATCAATTTAGTTAATTAAACTTAATTAATGATGTCCACTCTAAGCAGGAAGCAAGGAGTAGAGGCAGCAGATGTGACATACATTTGCAGACCTGCTCTAGAAATTGTATAAGGCTGAATACTGGGAACGGACATGAGCAGAGGAAAACACCAGGGAAAATGACAGAACTACTCCAGAATTAGATGTTCCGGGAGAAGCACAGGCTGTTTTATGAGAGCAGGACTTCTGGGTTAGAAGCAAGGCAGAACAGTTCTTCCCATAAAAGAGATGACACTGCAAGTATTACACCCATGCGGCTATCAGATTGGAGGCAGCACGTGCCTCCTTGACCTGGAGGACTCTGAACAGGTGGCTCTAGAATCCAGACACAGCTGGGATAGCAGAGTTCCTTCTGAGACTGTGGTCGCCTAAGACTTCCCCGGAGCAGGAAGTCTCACAGGATTGGCCACAGGAATCATAAAGAAAGAAAATTTTGACCCAAAATCATCAACTAGAAAAACTGAAAGGTTTTAGGACTAATTGAGAATCCGAAAAGTTGACTATTAATTACAAAGTAAATAAATCAGTTTACTATTTATTACAAAATAAATAAATGCATAAAAGTCAATAGCATTCCCAAACAACCTATAAAAGATAATATAGAAAGCAGATCTCACTCACACTATCTGTGTGTATGTGTGTGTGTGTGTGTGTATGTGTATAATGATTTGGTTTGGGAAGTAACTTAGCAAAAAAAAGAAAAAACAAATATATATATATATATATATATATATATATATATATATATATATATTTATATATATATGCAGAACCTCTATGGGAGGAAGAAAAAAATCTAGCCAGTCCTGACCTGTGGCCCTCAGGTCTCTACTTGCCCCTGCTCTGGTCTTTACTACAAAGTGGCTGACAACTCTAGACTGCATTTTCTGGGCCCCTATGTCAGCTTGTTCTGTCAGGAGTCGGCCAATGGGAGGCACTGCTGGCAGATTGAAGGGTAACAGAAGAAAGAAACTGGGTATTTCACCCCTCCTTCTGTGCCTCAGGAGATAGCTCCGTAGGGATGGTGTTTTCTCCGTGGCTTCAGCTCCCACTGGACAATGCCTTCAAGTATCTACCTTCTGCCAGGTGACTCTAGCCACTGACTCCAGTAACACTGCCTCCTCCCTCTGACTCTCCAGCCTAGAGTGTGGGGCTTCCTGCTGTTGCTGTTCTCTGAGTAGCCTCGCTGTCCCATTTGCCTTCTCAGTTCTTTCACTACCCATGTGTCCCAATTCCCAGCATTCAATTCCTTCTGTTTAAAGTGCTCAAATAGTCTCTGTGTCCTGCTTAGATCCCAACTATTCTGAAAACCAAAAAATTTACTGAAGAATAAAAAGATTTAATTAGTGGGAAGACCAGTTTCCTGGATGCAGCTTCTCACACCCCACGTCACTTGCACCCTCCTCAGGTAGCTCAGTGGCCAAACAGAAAATGTAAATGCTGACCATCCAGACTCCAGATTAAGATGGACAGTGAGGATCCAAACAATTGCTAGATAAAGAATAGAGTGAAACTCTACAGAAACTATTTAGAACAAATAGCCATCCAGGAGAGAATGTCCTTATTCAAAAATGACCAACATGGTATCCAGACAATAATTCTGCAGCAACAACAAAAAAAAGGAAATGGAAACTAGTATATAATGAATAAAAAACAATTTAGGTGATAATTTAATCTAGGAAATCAAAGTTTTTGGAAAACAATTACTTACATTCCCAAGGTAATCAAAGAAATGGAATGAAAGCTGATAGAACAAGATATACTGGGAAGAAAAGGCAATTAGAAGAGTTGAGTACAAATGTTTGAGACAAATGATAGCATAAAATTTTAAGATGTTATTCGAAGCAGAATTAAATCTATGGAATTATGATGATAGCACAGAGCATAGGTTTGTGAAAATCAACGAATAAGGAAAGAATTTAAAAGATGAAAGCATTTGGATGAACTGTGGTTGACGTGGCACACGGATATGGAGATCTAATAGATACATAACTGCTGGGCCTGGAGGGAATAACCAAAAAGGAAACAAACAATATTAAAATTCACAATAGAAAAACATCTTTGTGAAATGAAATATTTGTATCTACAGCTCAGAAGGCTCGCTCCATACCAAGTAAAATAAGAATAATAATAAACTCCCAGCAAACCAAATTTGGCAAGTAGTTGAATTTCAAATATGAACAAAGTACCCAACATTCAGGCTGACGTAATAAGTTACTGACATAAGAAAGAAATCAGATAACTCTCAGACTTCCATCGAGAAACGTGAATGGCAAAAAGTAGTGGAGTGATGTCTACAGTATGCAAGGAAAAGAGGTGATTTAAAAACGTACAATGTTTTATATATATTTAAAATAAAGAAGAAGGCATTGTAAAATATGCAGAGAGATCAGGAAATGTTATCACCTAGACACCCTTCCTAAAAACCACTGAAAAGTAAGTCTGCCAATTGAGAGAAATTGAAATAATACTGAAACGTGTTAAACACATTGTTGAATCTAAGACCCTGGAGTTATTATGGTTCCACAACAACCTATAAATCTTATCAGTCTTGAAAAACCTACATAATGCAAGACAAAAATCTCAGAGCATCTTCAAAGGAGTGGAAGAGGGAGTAGAAGGAAAAATAAGTGTGCTAATTTCCTCATTTTATCTTCCAAAATCAATCAATACTGCTTCGATTCTGAAGTAATAAATTGAGAGATGGAAGCTTAAATACGTTATTTGGAAAAAGAAGCAACAACTTAGAGTATATACACTTTTGAAATTATCAAGGAGAACAAAAATCAAAGAAGCTAAAAAAGTAGCAAACCTAAAATAAAATAGATATTTAATTAGCAACCTTTTTCAAAAACATTAGTTTGAATGAGTTTCTAATTTACAGAAACGTTGAAAGAATAAGATCAGGAATTCCTATACATCCTTTTCCCAGACATCCCTCACAATTATGGGTTTCACAATTATCCCAATAATGTCCTTTATAGCAAAAAATCAAATCCAGGACCACATGTTCCACCCAGTCATGCTGAGTCACTAGTTTCTTTTGATCTGGAACAATTCCCCTGTTTTCTTAACTTTCATGGTCTTGCCATTTTTTGAAGTTTATAGGCCCGTCATTTTGTAGAATGTCTCTCAATTGGATTTTTCCAATATTTCCTCATGATTAGAGCCAGCTTTTTCATTTTGCCTGGAATATCCCAAATAACGTGTTCTCTTCATAGCACCCTACTGGGCGGCACTTAATATCCATTTGTGCTCTTCCTAGTGGTGTTAGCTTTGATGACTTCATTAAGGTGGTATCTGCCAGGTCTCTCCTGCAAAGATACTTTTTCCCTTTTATGATTAATAATTTTTTTTTCAGGGAAATGCTTTGAAATTGCATAAAATTTTCTTCCTCAGTACACTAACACACACTAATTTTGGCATCCATTGACATATCTTGCATGCACTAATTATTATGACGAAAATTGCCAAATAGGGATTTTTCTATTACCATCATTATTTCTATTGTAAGGAAGAGCTTTCTCTTCTCCCAATTTATTTGTTCGTTTATTTATTTATGTCAGTGTGAACTTAAGGATTTCTATTTTGTTCAATGGATTCTAATCAGTTACTATTATAGTTTCTTTTGATACTCAAACTGTCCCAGAGTTGTCCAGTGGTAGTTACTTCAAGCTGGCTTCTGTGCTCTCCATCATTCATGGAGCAGTTCCTCACCTTATGGCACAACATGGTGTTCCAGGCCCATGTTTTCCTTTCCCAGCCCCAGCCCTGGAATAAGCCATTTCTCCTAGTAGCCCTGGTAAAGGATCCAAGATCTGGATACTAAGTGTGCTCATAGCTAATAGGGCATCATTGTTCCCAAGCCCTTTGAGCGGACAGAGGTAGAAAACACATGTATGTACACATCATACACACCAAGTTTACATCTATATCTATTTCTATATTTGTCTATATATATCAAAAACCATGAGTTCATGCTAGTTACTCTATTCCAATCCAACACTACAAGATTATTTCTAGCTAAGGTTGCCTGATAAAATTCAGGATGCCCAGTGAAATTTGAATTTCAGATAAATAGTAAGCAAATTTTTGTATAAATATGTCCCAAATGATATCATGTATTTTTGTTTGCTAAATCTGGCAGCCCTAATTCCAGCTGTCTCCATTTCCATATAAGTTCTCTCCTTTTCCAATAGTAAGATACCTGACTCCCATTATCCTCAACATATTTCTCAATCCACCCATACATGGCCAGTCTCTTAGCCCTACACAGGCTCTGTCCCCACCTTGCACACAGACCCTGATCCCTGCTTGGGCTGCCTACTTCATTCTGGTCTGCTAATGGCTTTTTGATGATGAAGGGATGGACGGGAAGGTGGGAAGAAAAGAGTTTTAAAGAATGGATGGAAAAAAGAAAAGAGACATGTGGTAACAAACAACCCAAAATCTCAATGGCTTATCACAGCAAACATGTATTTCTTGCTCAGAGGTCTCCAGGTTGGCTGCAGCACTGCTAGACTTAGTTGGGTTCCTATGTCATCTCATTCTACATCCAAAATGAAAAGGCAGCCACTGTCAAGGGCTTCTTACACAAGAGGCCAGAAGCTCAAGGGACAAGCCAAACTCAAGTTGCTTCTTAAAGTCCCTGCTCAAGACTGGCCACCATCACTTCCATTCACACTGCATTGGTCAGAGCAGGCCCATGGCAAAGCCCAGTGTCGAGGGAGCAGGAAGGAGGCCAAGTAGGGCCACCATCAATGCAACTTAAATTAGAACAAACACAATCAATATAACAAGCATATATAAAGGATAAAGCCATCAATGGGGGTAAAAACTCTCACATTAAATCAAAACGTTAAACTCAACTGTATTCTGTACATGAGAAAGATCTAAAATAAAACAGCTCATCATAGTTGAAAGAAAAGAATAATTATCTTTTAAAAAAGCAAAGTAGAAGATGGCAGTGTAGGAGGACTCTGAACTCACCTCCTCCCACGGACACAAATTTACAAATACTCTTGGAACAGTTACCCCTGAGAAAGAACTGAAAACTAGATAAAAAGAACCCCCATAACAAGGGGGTGGGTGAGGTGGAAGAGGGAGAAATTCCTTTCTGGAGAGGAAAAAAAACACCTTTTAGCTGTGGCACATCACAGCCAGGAGCAATCTTAAGGTATGAAGCTTTTCCTGGAGGAGTAGGGGATCTGAGTGGGAGAGATTTGCCACAATAAGTAGCTTTTGGATTCAGCACAACCGAGATGAGTGTCGTAATATCTGGTTTTGCTGGCTATTAACAGCAACAGAAAATACGTCCCGAAAAGTTATTGATCACAAGGGAAAGAAAACCCACTCTTAAGGGCTCAGGCACAAATTCACCCATTTCAGAAAGCAACCTAAAATCATCAGAAAGAAAGGTGTACAGTCCTCTGTGAAAGGAGACTTACTTACTAGGCTCTGGGCACATTTCAGCGAGAGGTGAGACCTCCCCATGGTGGGACCACCTCCCTAGGGACTGAGACATTGGCAGCAGCCATTACTGTGACCTAGTACAATTGTGCTGACATAGACAGTGGCAAACACCATTGAAGTTCTTTCCCTGGCCTGTTAGCCCTGGGATCTGCCCCACCCACTAGACCACTGATTTAATCCAGCTCAACCAGGGCAGGCAGCCCACTCTAGGGACTGGCCCCACCCAACAGCAAACACTTGGGCATCTTGTGGACCCACATAGGTGGGGTGCATAGGACCTCTGCAGTGGGGTAAGTGGGTCCACCTCTGTGGGACAGGGTGTGCACAAGGGGCAGGCTATGTGCCAGGGGCGGGCCTGCATTGGTTGAGTGTGTGGGGCCTCTGCAGCAGGGTGAGTGGGTCAACTTCAGTGGCTCAGAGTGTGCACATGGGGCAGGGCTGTGTTGATGGGTGTGAAGACCTGCAAGTGGTGGGACTTGTCAGCTGCAGCTGACTTATGCTTCTCAAACAGTAACATAGGGAACAAGCCCCACCTTCCAACACCTGAAACAATTATGTGCTGCCATGCCTGGGGCCCACCCCACCTAGCTGCACTCCTGAGAGGGTTGACAATAGGCTTTCAGGCTGGAGGCCTGCAGTAATTACAAGCCCTTGAGCCTAGTAACCAGCCACACTGGAGGCCTACTCACTTAACAGAAATACTGCAGCAGAAATGTGCTATTAGACCTTTCAGCCAACTGTGCTGGGGCTCTCCATACCCAATAAAGTGGCTGAGGGGACCATAACAGCCACAGGCAGCTGAGCATTACAACTAGGTGGCAAGGGGGACAGCCTAGCCTCTCTGTGCACCTGCAGCAATAGCAAGCCTACTACAACATAAGGACACACATAGCCCACACAGGGTACACTCGTGGAAAATTTGAAACCAGTGACAAGAGGGAAGCACATTGCTGGGCCTCATAGGCATCTCTTACAAAAGACCACCTCTCCAAGATTGGGAGACATAGCTGACCTACCTAATACATAGTTATAAGCATAGAGAAAGAGACAAAATGAGGAGACAGAGGAATGAGTTCCATATAAGGGAACAGGACAAATCCTCAGAAAAAGAACTAAATGAAACAGAGATAAACAATCTACCTGACAAATAGTACCAACTAATAGTCATAAGGATGCTTACTGATCTTGGGAGAAGAATGGATGAACTCAGTGAGAACTTCAACAAAGAATTTGAAAGTACAAGAAAGAACCAATCAGAAATGAAGAATACAATAATGGAAACGAAAAACTCACTAGAGGGACTCAATACCAGAGTAGATGATACAGAAGAACAGATCAGAGAGCTGGATGAAAGAGTAGAGAAAATCTCCCAAACTAAACAGTAAAAAGAATTTTAAAAAATGAGGACAGTCTAAGGGACCTCTGGGACAAAAACAAGCACACTAACATCCATATTATAGGTGTCTCAGAAGGAGCAGAGAGAGACAAAGAGGCAGAGAATCTATTTGAAGAAATAATAGCTGAAAACTTTCCTAACCTAAGGAAGGAAACAGATATCCAGGCACAGGAAGTACAGAGAGCATGAAACAAGATAAACCCAAAGAGGCCCACCCCAAGACACGTTATAAGTAAAATGTCAACAATTAAAGATAAAGAGAGAATCTTCAAAGCTACAAGAGAAAGGCAACAAGAGTCATACAAAGGAAACCCCATAAGGCTATCAGCTGACTTCTCAGCAGAAACCTTACAGGCCAAAAGGGAGTGGCATGATATATTTAAAGTGCTGAAAGGAAAAAACCTGCAGCCAAGAATACTCTACCTGGCAAAATTATCATTCAGAATGGAAGGAGAGATAAAGATCTTCTTGGACAAGCAGAAACTAAAGCTGCTGATCACCAAGAAACCAGCCTTCCAGGAAAGGCTAAAGGGACGTATTTAAGTGGAAAATAAAAGACCACAAGTAGCAATAAGAAAATTACCCAAAAAAAAGAAAAACAAACATAAAATCACTGGTAAAGGCAAATATACAGTAAAGGTAGCAGATCAACCACCTAGGAAGCTAATATGAAGGTCAAAAGAGAAAAGTACTAAAATTATCTATTTCCATGATAAGAGGGTAATGGATACACATGCACAAAAAAGAAGTTAGATATGATATCAAAAACATAAAATATGGGAGGAGGAGAATAAAAAAATAGAGCTTTTAGCAAGAGGTCAAACTTAAGAGACCATCAACTTAATATAGATTGCTGTATACTTAGATTATTATATATGAACCTCATGGTGATCACAAATAGAAACCTATAATAAATACACAAAAAATTAAGAGAAAGGAACTCAAACATAACACTAAAGAAAGCCATCAAACCATAAGGGAACAGAGCAAGAAAAGAAGAAAGGAACAGAGAAGAACTACTAAAACACCCAGAAAAAAAAGTAACAAAATGACAATAAGTATTTTCTTAGCAATAACTACTTTAAATGTCAATGGACTAAATGGTCCAATCAAAAGGCATAGGGTGGCCAACTGGAGAAAAAAACAAGACCTATATATATGCTGCATACAAGAGACACACTTCAGACCTAAAGACTCACACACTGAAAGTGAAGAGACAGAAAAGGATACTCCATGTAAATGGCAATGAAAAGAAAGCTAGGTTAGCATACTTATATCAGACAAAGTAGACTTTAAAACAAAAACTGTAACAAGAGACAAAGAAGGGCACTACGTAATGATAAAGGGAACAATCCAACAAGAGGATATAACACTTATAAAAATCTATATACCCAACATAGAAGCACCTAAACATATAAAGCAATTATTAACAGACATAAAAGGAGAAATAGATAGCAATACAATAATAGTAGAGAGCTTTAACATTCCGCTTACACCAATGGATTGCTCATCCAAACAGAAGATCAATAAGGAAACATTGGCCTTAAGTGACACATTAGACCAGATGGACTTAGTAGATATATACAGAACAGTCCATCCAAAAATAGCAGAATACACATTCTTTTCAAATGCACATGGAACATTCTCCAGGATAGATCACATATTAGGCCACAAAATAAGTCTCAATAAATTTGAGAAGATTAAAATAACACCAAGCATCTTTCTGACCACAATGGTATGAAACCAGAAATCAACTACAGGAAGAAAATCTGAAAAGCCACAAATACGTGGAGATTAAACAAAATGCTACTGAACAACGATTGAGTCAATGAAGAAATCAAAGGAGAAATCAGAAACTACTTGGAGACAAATGAAAATGAAAATACAACATGCCAAAATGTATGGGATACAGCAAAAGTGGTTCTAAGAGGGAAGTTTATACCAATACAGGCCTACCTCAACAAACAAGAAAAATCTCAAATAAACAATCTAACAGTGCACCTAAGGGAACTGGAAAAAGAAGAACAAACAGAGCCCCAAATCAGTAGAGGAAGGAAATAGTAAAAATCAGAGCAGAAATAAATGAAATAGAGACTAAAAAAAAAAATAGAAAAAATCAATGAAACCAAGAGCTGATTCTTTGAAAAGAGAAACAAAAAGGATAAACCTTTAGCTAGACTCACCAAGAAAAAAGAGAGAAGGCTCAGATAAATAAAGTCAGAAATAAAAGTGGAGAAATTACAATGGACACCTCAGAAATACAAAAGATTATAAGAGAAGACTAAGAAAAGCTATACACCAAAAAAATGGATAATCTATAAGAAATGGATAAATTCTTAGAATCATACAACCTTCCAAAACTGAATCAAGAAGACATGGAGAGTTGGAATAGACCAATTACCAGTAAGGAGATCGAAACAGCAATCAAAAATCTCCCAAAAAATAAAATCCCAGGACCAGGTGGCTTCCCTGGTGAATTCTACCAAACATTCAAAGAAGACTTAATATCTTTCCTTCTCAAACTCTTCCAAAAAATTGAACAGGAGGGGAAGCTTCCCAACTCATTCTACGAAGACAACATTATCCTGATACCAAAACCAGATAAAGACAACACAAAAAAAGAAAATTACAGGCCAATATCACTGGCAAACATCGATGCACAAATACCTAACAAAATACTAGAAAATGAATACAACAATACCTTAAAAAGACCATCCATCATGATCAAGTAGGATTTATTCCAGGTATGCTGGGATGGTTCAACATACACAAATCAATCAATGTGATACACCAGATTAACAAAATGAAAAACAAAAATTACATGATCCTCTCAATAGATGCAGAGAAAGCATTTGATAAGATACAGCATCCATTTATTATGAAAACTCTAAACAAAATGGGTATAGAAGAAAAGTACCTCAACGTGTGTATGGTGATGGATGGTAATTACTCTTTGGGTGGTGAAAATGATGTAATCTGCACAGAAATCAAAATATAATGATGTATATCTGAAATTTATATACTGTTACTAACCAACGTTACCTCAATAAAAAAAAAGCAAAGTAGTGTGTTATTATCTGAGAATTTGACCCTAGAACTTGTGCAGAACTCTCTAGTAAAAGAATCATGATGACTGTATTTCTGTGTTGTATATTTGAAAGTTGCTAGAGAGTAAATCTTAAAAGTTCTCGTCAGAAAGAAAAAAATTATTTTGAGGTGACTAAACTTACTGCGGCAATCATTTCACAATGTATACGTACGTGAAGTCATTATGCTGCATACTTTAAACTTATACAGTGTGGTATGTCAATAAAACTAGGGGGGAGAAAAAAACTTTCTAGTAAACTAAGCAATTACTTAATCTAAAGGTCAAAATGGTCTCCTTCCCCAACAAACGAAGCTCCTAATCTCAAATCCCTCTTTTGAAAAAGCACAAACAGACTCTTAATGATAGAAATTACAGATGTGAGAGAGAGAGAGGTCTATACTATGCAGGGATTGTATCTTCTTGTCAAAATGTACAAAATAGAAGTTACAAAAATTGAACCATCTTACATCACAGAGGAAGCCTTAATAAATTCCAACTAGCTGAGACCATATTTACAGACCACAGCAGAATAAAACCAGCTATAAGTAGATTAATATCACAGAGGAAAACAACAAATGAAGCCCACTCCAGAGGGATTAGACCATTCTAAATTTGCCTGGTTAAGGGAAAAAATCAAAACTGCAATTGTAGAATATATTTGGAGAATAACAATAATAGGAACACTACATATATATGCTAGAGCTGGCATTTCTTATTAAAAGAAAAAAGATGTTGGAACAATTAGCTAGCCTCTGGGGGGAAAAAAGTAAATTTGGATTCTTACTGCATAATTCCTTATGCCAGATGAATTCCAGCTGGATTAAAAATTAAAATATAAAAAGGGAATTCATACTTAGCCATAGATGTTTTAAAATCTTCTAGAGGTGGCTGAGGCCTTTCTTACATTAAGCCAAAGGCAGAAACTAAAAAGATAATATTGGTATATTAGGCTCCATTAAAATTTAAAGTTCGAAAGAGAAAAAAAAATGTCTAAAAGAAATTAAATTCTAAGGGAGCTATTGTTAAAATTTTAAAACAAAGTGTTTAATAGCCCTAATATGCTCAAATGACCATATGAATCCATGTGAAAAATTGAACGCCAACCAGAAAAAAATGCAACTTGCGTGAACAAATACCTCAGAAATGAACAATTCAAACAGCCAGTAAGCACATCAAGAGATGTTCAGCCTTGCTGGTAATATGTGTTTGTGTGTACATGGACGTGTGTGTCCGTGCACAGGAAAATGTCTGAAACACAGACACCAAAATATTAACAATGAGGACTGGGAGTTCTTCTTTCCCTTTTAGAATGTCCTTGGTTTTTTAAAAATCAGCATATATTAACTTTATATGTTTTACGATTAAATTGCTCAGCATACTAAAAATGTACAAATAAAAACCGGTGAGCCTTCTTTTGTTTTTTACAAAAATTCTTAAAATCTGTTTTTAATTATATGGTAGAAGAATGCTACTGACAAGTTGCTATAGACTGAATGTTCGTGTCCCCCAAAATTCGTATGTTGAGACCTAATCCCCAGTGTGATGGTATTTGGAGGTGGGGCTTTGGGGAGGTGATTAGGTCATGAAGGTGGAGCCCTAATGATGGGATTAATGCCCTTGTAAGAGAGACTCCAGACAGCTCTCTGTCCCTTCTGCCATATGAGGACACAGTGACAAGATGGCCTTCTATGAACCAGGAAGCAGGTCCTCACCAGAACCTGAATCTGCCAGCACCTTGATCTTGGACTTAGCCTCCAGAGCTATAAGAAATAAATTCTTATTGTTTAAGCCATCCAGTCTATGGTATTTTTTTTATAGCAGCCTGAACAGACTAAGACACAAGGGAAAATGTTTGCTTTATATTAGATGATAAGAAAACAGGCTACAAAATTATGATTTAATTTTTGTTTGGCAAAGGAGATATGCTAAAGAAGTGATTTTTCTCCATGATGGAATTGTGGATCATTATATGCTTTTGTTTGTGTTTTCCAGTTGTCTACAATAAACATTTCAGAAGAAAGTCAATAGTTTTTAAATAAGACTTTGCTACAGGTAGCAGTTCTATACTATGAGGCCCCCATAATCATTACAAAGTTGGAGTTTCCAGGTTTTCCTTGTCAGGAATAAAGTAGGGGCCCTGTCAGAGACGTGGCTTATTGAGGGATCCACAGCACAAATTCTTAGGTGCAAATTTCTGCCTGGCCAGCTCCTGAAACCTCAATGGGAAGTAGAGCCATTCATCCAGCATCTAAGCCTTGAGCAATGATTCATGCTCAACAAATTTTTATGGGGCACCCACTAGTACCAAGCATGAGGGGAGATAAAGATGAGCCAGACTGCACCCCTCTCCCAACGGAGGCCACACTCTAACAGAGAAGACACAGTGAATACACAGTGTGACGTGTGCAATTACAGGTATGCAGGCTCACAAGAGAGAGCAGAGCGAGGGAGGGTGACCAACCATCCCATCTTGCCAGGACAGAGTGGGTTCCTAGGAGATAGGACTTTTAGTGCTAAAAAAGGGAAAATTCTGGCCAAACCAGGGCTAGTGGGTCACCCTAGACTGAGGTCAGCGACAGCTTCAAAGCGGAAGCTCAGTCTGAGTAGCATTCTGAAACATAATCAGACATTTTTATAGGAGGGAGAAGTCCTGCTTTGTGATGTCTTCCCTGCCCAGGTCTTTGGCAAGAAAGCCAAGAACTGGGCCAGAAAGCAGAAATGGTTGTGCAGCAGGTTATCATCTGCTTTTTGGATCACTAAATCCTTTCCAGAACTGGGGAGAAAAGAGTACAGCCTGACTGAGGCCCCTAATCTTGCAATCCCCTTCCCACAGAGTGAAGATGAACCAGGCCTCGCCCACGATGGATGGGGACTGTTGGCCCTCATGGAGAGCACCAGCTGCCGGGCTGCCTGGGTCCAGGGAGCACCATGCACATAGAACACAGCCGTCCCCATGAGGAGT
Source organism: Equus przewalskii (assembly GCF_037783145.1). Classification (NCBI taxonomy): domain Eukaryota; kingdom Metazoa; phylum Chordata; class Mammalia; order Perissodactyla; family Equidae; genus Equus; species Equus przewalskii. The sequence continues at coordinate 48,051,638 of NC_091837.1, read as the reverse complement.
GAGGCAGGGTGCCCGTCAGGTCCTGTGGGATATTGAGGGCTACTTGCCTGGCCAGCCTGGTGGTTTTTTCTGAAAGAGCCCCATAAAACACTACAATTTGACTCCTAGTAACCCATTTATCTTTGACCAAAGAGAGTCCTCTGCAGGTGGAATCAAGACAATGCAAGTTTCTCTACTGCATGACTGCGGAGGAGAAAAGAACAGAACGCTGTAGCATCAGGAGGCTGCAAGGCTAAATGAAAACAGGGACAGTGGCGAGCATTCACACGGGATCACTGGTTCAGTGTCTCGTCTGAGAGCACTGAGTTGTCTGAGGGGACACTGAGTTGCAGAAACAGGGGGACTCCAGGACAGCCGCAAGACAGCCAGCTTTACAAAAAAGGAGAGAGACACAGTTGGCCACAGATCATGGGGCCTCCAGCTGAGTTCACAGGACTCCATGGCATCCTCTTGATCACCCAGAACTGCCACTGACCCACCACATGTACAATGGCTTTCATCCCTGACGTCCTGAGGAGACCCCCTGGCCTCTGACCACTACACTCCAACCTTGGGGTTACTGAAAGAGTAAACTGAGTCCCCATCTTTTCTAATTCTGAATTACCAACAAATTCAGTGATGTAAAACCTTTCCACCAAGTCATTTCTCATCCCTGCATGCCTACCATACCCAACACTCACCAAAATTATGGTGAGCTTGCTATTTTGTGAAAGGGTGTGCTGAAATTTCCACACCTATCTCTGGGACCCATCCCCTGTGAGCAGAGAGGAGAACAACATCACCCTGCCTACGAGAGGGAAGTGGTGCTCTCTGTGACTCCAGGAAAGCAGCAGGCCAGGGTTACTGGCCCTACCACTCCTCGTTGGCCCCTCTCCCTCGGCATGTCCACCTCTAAAGAGGAGGGAAGAACTTCACCAGGCCCTTTCCACTCCTTCACTCATCCTCTTCCTTTGCTGGGATATATCTCAAAAGCTCTGGTATATCCTCCCTCAAATCAAGTGAAGATTTGCTTATTTATAGTTGAAGAAATAGGAAGTCAAGTGCAGTTTGTACTGAGGCATACTTAGGGGCTTCTCCAAAATGTATAGGTAGGGCCAACTCCCGTGGCCTAGTGGTTAAGTTCAGCATGCTCTGTTTTGGCTGCCCGAGTTGGGTTCCTGGTCATGGACCCACACCACTCATACGTCAGTGGCCATGCTGTGGCAGTGGCTCACATAAAAAAAAAAAAAAAAAAAGATGAAGATTGGCAACAGATGTCAGCTCAGGATGAACCTTCCTCAGCAAAAAAAAAATATATATATATATATCTGTGTCTGTGTGTGTATATATGTATATATATATATATATATATATCTGTGTATGTGTGTGTATATATGTATATATACATATATACATATATACATACACAGGTGGCTCCTGCATGGCCTCCATCAGTCTCTTAAATACCTGCTGTCAGCGAACCACTGAATGTGCTCCACCCTCCCCCTCACCACCATGAAATACACTCTGGCCTAGGGCTTTGCAAAATGGGTTCTAGTCCCGTGAGATGCCCCTACCACTGTTCCGGAGGGCTCCTGTGGTCCTGAGATCCGGCAGCGTTCTCTGTCTTTCAGAGTAAGTAGGTGGCAATAGCAAACTGTCACTGCTTTTGCTGTTTTTCACATGAGGAACAGCAAAGACCCCTGGAGCTTTCCTGAAAAAGGAAAAGGTCCAGCAAGGAGTAAGACCCAGCTCAGATGGTTCAAGAGGCTTTAACAACAGGCAGGGCCTATTTGCAGGGCTGTGGGCAGAGGGAATGGAAAGCACAAGAGACGGGAGGCAGGCAGAGCATAGCAGCGGTGGGAGGGGAAGGGTAGTGTCTGTGGAGGCCAGGGAGGGCTGCCCACAGGAGGTGGGGTCACAGAGGGACGAGCCTCTTCCGGAAACACAGAGAGCCAAGAGAGGGGAGAAGTGCCCCAGTGTCTCTCCTCCAAACGGGAACGGAAGCAAGAGGAGAAGGGGGTGCAAGTGGAAGCATCTGTAGGATGAGCCCCTGGGGCACAGAGCAAGACGGAAAATGCCAGGGTTGGGGGAGCTGGAACACAGAGCTTACAGATCAACAGCAAGAGAGCAAAACAGGAAAAGCTTGCAACTTCCCTGTGAAAATTCCTCATTGTATAGAAGTTATGTTGGCTTTTTCAAATGTTCTACTAAGAACAGGGAGAAGGAATCTTCCTCTAAGTGTCCTAAGGGACGTAAGACTGTTCAGTTTTGCTGTCCCCATTGGCCTGCAATTTCTGCCCTGAGGAAAGCCGTAGAAGGATTAAGACCACGTTTCCCTGTTTAGGATGGTTGCCCTTTTGCAATGACAGGAACGTGGCTTCAGGAAGGAGGTGCTCCTCTGTCATCCTCCCCCAATGTCACAATGACCTGAGCCTGTTCTGGGCCCTGAACACTTCTGAGACCTGAAGGCCGCTGCTGGCAGGCAGAGGGTAAGAAACACCCTGGTGGGATTTAGCACCGCATCCTGTAGGAAACAAAAAGACAATCAAACCTCTTCTGATCAGTCTCTAACTCTTCGTGTCCTGAAATTTACATTTCGTTGCAGTAAAAAAGAATCAAAGCCGGGCTGCCCACAGAGGAGAGTTATTCCTAATTCTGATGCATCATAAAACATCCCTTCATCATGTACAGTATTAAAATATCTAAGTACTCCTCCAGAGAGAAACCCATTTAATTCTGCTTAATCCACGCTTTCTCATACTTACACGAAAATAGAAACTTTCTTTTAAATCCAAGTACCCTTCGGAAAGTACTATGGTCTTCTATAAGCCACATTTCTAGGATCTGTGTTTAGCAGGAGGCCAAGCTTAACTGTGCAGTAATTCTTTCACACAGCAAAAGAGTCGAGTCAAAAAGGCAGCAGGAAAAAACAATCAGGAAGGTGTGTGAAAGAGTGTACTCCTTTCAATCAAACTTAATAAAAAGGAAAAGATTGGTTTCAGGCTACTAAGAAGAAAGTATGCTAACCTCTATTCAATCCACCTGCATCTAAGGTGACAAAGATATATGCCACTCATGCTAAGAAGTAGCTTGCCCAATCCTAACAAGAAAGACCTCTGAAAGAAAAGAAATCTGAGGCATATGTGGTGGAGAGGAAAAGAAATGATATTTTAGGAAGAAGGAGTGGTACCTGCAGCTTCTCGACATGGCTGTAAGTCAGTTGTGTGGAGGGCAGTAAGGCTGTTTACCAACAAGAGCAAAAGTGAGAGGGACTGAGACCGGGGGCAAGGATGCCTGACCAGCAGTGCAATGACCAGAGGAGAGCCTTAAAGGCCAGGATTAGGACTTTAAATCTGATTCCAGGAGCAACCTGAAGCCAGACAGATGCTGAAAAATCTTCAAAATGAAAATAATGTACATTGCAGTGCACACGATGGTTTGGAAGAGAAGACAGAGTTCAGAACGCCAGGGAGAAGGTTGTAATAGTCCTTATTAAAGAAGGCAGTCTTATTAAAGACTCTGAATTACAGAAGTCAGGACAGATCTGAGAAGTAATGGTCAGAAACTTTATGTTTTACTGGTAAAATTGTTACAAGGGGCTAAGGAGGCAGGGGAGTTGAAAATGAACCAGGTTTATGAGCCTAGTATGGAATTCAAGTCTTCAGACTATAATCTGCGCCAGCTCAAATTTCTTGGCAATTCTTCATCTCCATTTTAGTGGTTCTGCTTCATCATACTCTGGGCAAGTCAGCTGGCTTCCACGCTTCAACGCTCTCTGTGCCCATCAGCTCTGATTCCAGAAGCAAAGGCAGCTGGAGAAGGAAATATAGCCAGAAATAATACAAACCCAATGAAAAAGAAAGGCTGGAATACATTCTTTGGTGCTAAAAGAAAATAAAAAGGAGGACTGAAGATAACCTAATAAAATCCAAACTACGGATCAGTTGTATCCCATGATCTTGGGCCCAGAATCTTTCCATGCCCTCAGAATTGAGCTTAACCCAAATCTTTCTCCACCTCAGAGATAGAAAAGCTCAGCTGTCATTCTAAATGATCCTGAAATATATTGATGCCCAAATGGATGATGTGAAAATCATCTTCTACACATGCCTGAAGAACATCTTCTTCCATGCCATTGTGTCTTATCTCACAAGCATGTTCTGACGGTGCCCAAAGCCAATATTATCACAGGAGCTAAGAAGCATTCACTCAAGTTCAGCCTCAAACTGAGGCTGACCTCAGTTGGTTGATGAAGAAGTTCCTTTCCAGGTGCATCACCTTTATACCAATACATCATCATTATTTTCCCAACACTCTTTTATCCACTGGATTGTTGACATTCGTCCCGCCATCATCCTAGTAGCCCAAACTCAAAAGTTTGTGGGCATTTATGACCTCTCCCTCTTCTTCGTTCAAATTTTATTTGTTCTGTCTCCACAGTGTTACTGACAACCGTTCTCTCCTTTCCGTTTTCACAAAACACATCCCATACATTTTGCCCCCAGCATCTCTATCATGTTCTATTGTTGCAGGGCCCCCAAATGATTTTGACCAGCTTCTTGTTCCCCAAGTCCACCATGCAGCCAGAGTAACTTCCTAAAGCAGAGCTTGGATCAAGCAGGTCTGGTTCAGCCATAGCTGCCTGACTCCAAAATGCCCAACATCCGTTTTGCACAAGATGTATTTGCCTGTCATTGAGTGCTTCCGCTTCACATGCCAACATTCTCTCTCTCAACATAGCATTGATGAGTACCTCCTTTTATTTGCTTTGACTACACCCTTCACCCCAAATATGCCTTCATAGTTTCCTACTTGCCTTAGTGACATTCCACATCATGTAGCTTATTCAAAAATTTAAGAAATTAGTATGATCTTTACCAACACCAAAATCAAAGCCCTTCTCAAATATGGTATATTCTCCAGTACCTTTCTTAAATCCCTTTTGCCAAAAGTAACTTCTCTCTCTTTTGACCAGTCACGGAAGCTTTCAAGACAATCTGCGTTGTGCTAGACTTAATTACATTCATATCTTAACTCCTCTATTTGAACAAAAGCCCCCTGAGGGCAAAAGTAATGCCTTATTCGTCGTCATACCTCTCATATCTCTGGCATAGGGCCCTGCTCAATAAATGTTTACTGAGTGATTGGAAAAATAAACAGTCTTAGTTAGAACTCACACACCCTTAGCAAACTGGAAATAAATGGAGAATATGGAATATCAATGGGAGGCATTGCTCCAGCTGCTGCTACAACACTCTTAATTACACAATACTTTTATTGAGCAATTCGGTGGTAATTCTTGCCACTATTCCTCCTTAATAAGATCCATTGTGCACCATAAAATAGTAACTGGGAAGCAGTTTGTATTCCACATACATCACATTTCTCTTTAGCAGTTTCTTCCATATCCATAATCTCATCATTATTACTATTACCCTCAGAAGACAGTTGACTTGCATTAATCAGGCCTGCTGCCATTCCCTTGCCAGATTTTCTGCAGTTTTATTGTGCTTTTGGACATTTTAATTAACTTGAAAAATTAATTTTAAAATCTTACCTTATTAATGCTCTGCCCCCTTGGAAATCCCTTCTTCTTGTTTATTATCATTGACCATTTGAAGATGAGGTCATTAGTGATTAAAGCTCCAGAGAACTTCCATGCCATCTCGCTGCCGAGTCTACTCAATTTTTAAAAGGGATGAGAATAATAATCCCAAATTTGAAGGTGGGGGTGGGGTAGGATTTCTATTGCTTTGGGAGTTAAAAGACTTATAATTTCAATTATGCCATAACATTTACTCCTCAACTACCTGCTCTCTACAGAAGCTCAACAATGTTACTTTATTAATGCCACAAGCAGGGGCAAGCTTTGCTTCACCCGCTTGACAAGCTGAAATGAACAGTCCCCAGATTTGGTAACTCAGGAACATTGACTTATGGCCAAATAAACAAGATCAAATAACCTCAAACAAATAAACCTCAGATCAAACTAGCACCTGGAGCTTCAATGCTCTTTCTGAACCCTAGGAAATATAAAGGGATAATCGTTGAACATGAGTTCTTTACTTCCTAAACAAAAAATGGCAACATTTCACAGGCTAACTCTAAAAGGTTGGTCGTGCTTCTTGGTCACTATAATGAGGGTGTGAAGCTATAAGGGATCTTCCACAAAGAGCGTCCTTATCAGTAAGAGCTGCCTGCCATGTGTCCAGAATGAGTGAGTGACAGGCACATTTCTGACTTCCCCTTGATAGACACTCAATTACCCTTTTGGTGTAATCTACAATAATGCTTCTCAACCTTTGATTTGGAGGATCTACTTTTAATTTTATAAAGAGGACAGGCTCTCATATAATCTCATCATGTCTACTGATATAGAAAATATATGACAAAAAACTAGTATGAATTCAATAATTAGTTTACATGAATCTTTATTTTATTAATATTAACTGCCTCTACGTACATTTAGAGCACACGGTGCATGTGTGTGCAGGATGTATTATTTACTGAATTTACAGGTGGTGCTTGGTGTGCATATGTGTTTGTACATTTTTTGTATTAACTCCTAACTCCTACTCCTCTGGCCAGAGCTCAGAGGCTCACAAAGTGGCAACCTCTCATTTTAGTCATATAACTCAAGAAATGAATATTCAAACCAAAACACTTACATGGTTGTTTACCTTTGAACATTTTCAAGAGGGGGCTTATTTTTCTAAGATTCCATTTAAAATACCGGCAGTTTTATATAATAATAGAAAGTTAGGGAGCTACTTTATCCTATTACCTCCACTCTGAGCCACTTTAACCAGCTACCTAAGGTATCTGTTGACAGTAACTTACAGGCACCCAACAAAGTCAATTTATTAGAAGGATATTTTAAGAATGCAGAGTAATATGATGGACCCATTTGCAAAGGTTTCAGCTTACTTCAAGTTCCTTCTATGTCTCTTGCTAGCTGGTGCTCTGAAGTAATCCATCTACCATCTCAGAGCCTCAGTTCTTCAATGTAAAATGGAGATAATAAGAGTTCCTGGATCCTAAGGTTATTGAGACTATTAAACGCACATCAAGAGATTACCCTAGTGCTTGGAACATAGTAAGTGCTCAATAAAAATTAATTAATTAGCAATAGCAGCAACAATAGTAATATAGGTGGTGGTAAAAGCATAGTTGGGCCCCGTGGAAACTAAACAAGCTGAAATCTCCAAGTCTCTCTCGTCACAGGCTGAAGAGTTTCTCGCCGATCTGCTCAGTTCTCTTTGCTGCAGACTGTCTTCCTTCTACCCTCCTCATTTCTCCTCTTCTACAATTCTGCCTGAACATGTCTAAAAGGAAGTCCTACCACTAGAATAGTCCATGAGGGCAGGCACTTTGGTTGATTTTCCTTCCTATTGCCTCATACAATGCTGAGCACATATTAAGCCCTCAATCAATAAATGTTTGCAGGATGTGTGGGTTGCCATGGCATCCACTCTGGACACAACTCTATATGGTCTTATTAGTACCAATAACCCAGCACCATCTGAGTGACTCAGTCTCTGTTTTCAATGACATATTCCAGGGAAAAGAATATGATTGGCTTGAACATGGGTCAGGTATCCACTGTAGTCAACTCAGCGAGGGCCAAGGAGAGAAAGTCATATACGGTTGCCCATTCTAGAATAAATTCTCTAAAAAGAAATGGAAATGGATAGAGCATCTTTGGTTTATACAGTAACAAATTTCAGAAGAGAGCCAATTTGGGGCTGGCAAGAGCAATTAAGCATGGCTTCATGAAACAAGTGGTATTTCCAGTGGGTTTTGAAGGATAGATAAGGTTTTGACAGGGGATTGTTTTTATATTTGTAACATTCATTAAATTTTGCTTAATAGTTTATGGTGAGCAAAGGCACACTCTATCATTCTGACACATTTTTGTTTAATTTCTACTATGTACAAAGCCTTGGGGTAAACACCGTTAGATATGCAAAAACATATAAGCAGGTACCCCTTTCAGGATCTTTCAGTCGATCCGGGGAGAAGACCTAGACATATGAAGACATGGGCTCCAAGGATTAAGACGGTAAAGAGAGAGAGCCTTTTAGGCTAGAACAGAAGTAGAGCTGGCTCTCTGGAGGAAGTGAGACTTGTGCTAAGCACTGGGCTAAGCACGAATAGGCAGAAAGAATGGAAGAAAGTGTGGCCAGTCCTCTTTCTTCATGATCTACAGAACCCCCATCCCCAACTCCTTTGTCCCTTCCCACCTCCATTATAGAGACTGGAAGAGCTACGTGCTCACTTTCCCAGCTTCCCTTGGAGCTCAGGGTGTCATATCACACAGGACTTGCGGCAAATGAGACATAAATGGAAGATGATATGGCTTTTTGCTCTACTAATAAAGACCCTATCATTACTGGAACCCTTCTTACTTGAACAAGCCTGAGGCTGTAATGATGTCCCTGCAGTAGCGAGGGTCTTAGTATGAGAGAAGTGAATTCCCTTAAACGGGTCCAGGCACACAAATTAGAGAAAATCTTTCCTTTACAGCTTCCTTCTGAAAATTTGTCAAAAATTATTTTTATGATTCCTATGCTACAGACTGAATGTTTGTGCCCTCCTGAAATTCATATGTAAAATCCTAACACCCAATATGATGGTATTTGGGGAGTCTTTGGGAGGTAATAAGGCCATGAGGGTGGAGCCCTCCTGAATGGGACTAGTGGCCTTATAAAAGAGACCTCAGAGAGTCCCCTCATCTCTTCCATAACTCTGAAGTTACAATGAGAAGACGGCCGTCTGTAAACCAGGAAGCAGGCCCTCACCACACCCCGAAGCCACTGGCACCTTGGTCTTAGACTTCTCAGTCTCCAGAAGTGTAAGAAATAAATTCTGTTGTTCAAAAGCTACCCAGTCTGTGGTATTTTGTTATAGCAGCCTGAATAGACCAAAACATCCTAAATGTTTAATTGTTTCAATTCCAAATTTAGATCCAGGCTTTTCTCTGCTTTCCTAAATTAATATAATCCATCGGCTGTCACTCGGCATTTCATTCAAGATTTCCTAGAAACAGATACAGTCTTCTCAAAGATTCTCCCTCAACCAAATTGACACGTTTTCCTAACTAGGCCTAGTCTTAAGCATTCTTTGGGGATGAGCACTGTGCTCATGACTCGTTATCTTTTTTTCTAAGTATGAAAGATCCTTAAGGAAGAAATGAAAAGGCAGAAGTGTCTTATTAACTTTGAGGATGGGAGAAAAAAAGGGCTAAATCTGGCTCAAATATGGAAAATCGACCTTGGGTTCAATATTTGGTGACTACCTGTCACCTGATACACTGACTTCATCTTTCTCTCCAGACTCAACGACCTGAGGAAAGTGAGAATTTTCACAGAAACTGGAAATGATCTCTGCAGTGAGCAGACCCTGTCAGCGTCCTGACAGTCTCTATCTTCAGAAGCTAAGTGTGCAAGAGCTGGTATCGTTTCATGGGATAAGAAAAAACAGGAGGCTTAGAAAATGAATGAGCCTCATCTGGAAATTTTCACAAAGACAAAGTCAAATCAGCAAAAATTTCTGAGTATATACTCAGGACTGGGACCTCGGGTCTAACGGCCCCCATAACCCAGAGCAGGTGGGAAAAGAGAAGAAACTAACCCCCTGGATGTACACCCCTGCCCTAGACCTTCATGGAAGCTGGAGGAAGTAACCTGCTGCTGAGGCTGGTGGCCAAGACCCACAGGGGGTCAGTGTTGAAGGGTCTCAGGCTTGTTTCAGGCCATGAGGTGGCCCTATCCAGATGCACATACTGGAGGAACGAAAGAGTTTTGGGGTCAGACACCCACTCTTTCATGTCCTCTCTGTGTGACCCGGTGTCACATTGCTTAATCTCTGTGAGGCAATGACGCTTTCCCATCTGTAACATAGAGTTGTTTGGATAAATTGCATCAGATAATTACTGTACTGTGTGGCACGTTATAAGAACTCAACAAATGTTAGCCCTTGTTATATTGCTATTATTGTGATTATTACAACCAGTGGGTCCAGAGTTATCTCTAATGCCCAGCTGGCACTTTGCAGACATGGAATGAATGAATGAACAAATGAAGGAACAAAACAATGGGGGAACTGTCACAAGGCAATACCCAATTAACTATGGATTCAATGATTTCTGGAGTAAATCATTTTCTTTCAGCCTCATCTCTCTTAAAAAAACGTGTTTAGGGGCTGGCCCAGTGGCATGGTGGTTAAGTTTGCACACTCGGCTTCAGTGGCCCAGGCTCTACAGGTTTGGATCCCAGGTGCAGACCTACACCACTCATCAAGCCATGCCATGGCGGCATCCCACATAAAATAGAGGAAGATTGGCACAGATGTTAGCTCAGGGTCAATCTTCCTCAACAAAAAATAAAGTGTTCATTTTCAAATGGGTCTCAATATTACGCTTTGCAGATTTTTGTAACACACTTCTGGAACAAAACTTTTGGTGGCCAAAATACTACAAACATTAATGTTTAACAAATAAATGCTTACTTAGAAATGGGAAGCAGTACTTATTAATCCTCAATGTAGGGAGATGTGTTTAAAATTCCGATGTGACTTGTTAAAGGCTGAAAACTCAAGTTGTCACATTCACAGAGAAAGTGTAGCTCTTAAGGAGAATATTAGAAGCTGGATACATAGCTTTGAAAAGACTACATCTTTTTAAAATATGTGTCAAGATCTACTCAAATAAAAGATGAAAGAGAAGAGCTGCAGAGCTCGGCAATTTCACAGCAGGTCAGGAGTGGAAGGAGCTATTTAGAACCATCTAATCAGCTTAGAATGAGTAATTAACATCAGTATTCTAAGCAGAAGCAAAGGTCAAGCTGGTATGGAAGATCAGACAGATGATGAAAATGACCTGGGACAACCAACAGACAGGAGAAAGATGGCAATTTCCATCTTGGCCCATCAGAGCAAAAATTGTTAGTATCAAGGAATTAACTATTCTTATGTATTTTTCTAAACACATCACCCATGTATTAGCAGATTATAAATGTAGAAAATGAAGTAAAAAGATGTATGTGCGGTTATCTAAGTAAAAGTATCTTGAGGTTCAATGGGGCACACTTGTGGTTTTAGCCTGGCATCATTCCTCAGAACCTGGATCTGCTTATCCAGCTAATCACTTCTCTCTCCCTATTGAGCCCACAATAGGAGTCAGCTTTTAGCTTTTGGCTTGGACCAACTCAGAGAGTGTTTTCCCATTACCCACTTAACCATGGCCTTGGACTTCATTTCTGCCAAGACCTATCTTCCAGAACAAAATACATGGCATCTTCAAGAAATGCCAAGTATCCCAGTGTGAGCAGAGTGCAGAGGGCCCAGAAAGGGGGAATCAGTGGTGAGGCTGGAAGGGCAAGTTTGGTTCCAGTGGCAGAAGCCCGTGAAGCTGTTCTGTGCAGTTTACCCATAAGTGGTAGGTATGGGTGAGGTTTGGTCTTTGTAGTACTGGATGATTTCTGACTAGATACTCCTTTCTAGAATTAACTTTACAAATCCATTATTTGCGTACAAGGTATTATTTAAAGTTTTTTTAATGTGGTACTTAATCTCAAAAAGTCAAACGTCATTTTTACCTTTTATCATTAGATATTTTATAATAATAACTTATTTATCCAGATGCTTGCCTCGTAAGAAGGATGTATTTTTTATTTATACCAGATTTGTGTGTGTAGTTAATTCCTGATTTTATTGCCTCCCCCATTTTGAGAAGAAAATATCTTTTCCTGTAAAATTCCACACTGCTCCCCTCTCACCCACACAGAGTCTTCTCTTTCATGGGTGTGGTATCATGGCGTCCAGGTCTCCGAATCTCCAAGACTTTCCATCCCAATGATCACCACTACCTGAGATATTTCTGAGTTTCACAGTATTTTGAGAGAAAGAATCTGATTGGCTCAGCGTGAGTGAGGTATCTACCCCTAGTCCAATCAGGTTGGAGAAATGAGGCCATCTGGCCTTCGCACGGCCACAAGGACCACTCTTCCAGCCAGGACTGAAGGATACTTATAAAGAACAGAGCTCAGACTGGTCATGAACCAAAGCAAGCCTACCACATATCTCTCTTTCAAACATGAATTCTTCAAGGTAGCATTTACTTGTTGGGGGCAGCTTTGTGGGCACTAAAGAACTAATAAAGAAAAAAAAACATTAACAATTTGATTCTAACTACATTGTCACTGATTATGGTTTAATTCTGGAGGGGTTGTTATTCCTTAGTTAACCAGAGAAAAAGACATCATAATTTCAAGGGTAAATGATAAGATAGACCATAATTCAGATTATTGGCTGATTAAAATCTCTAGGCCTGAATAAAAGTGATGGTATCAGGGAAAAAGAGTGTATTTTGAATACAAATTTAGTTTATCATATGTAATCAAGATATTGGGGTTTCCAAGCCTCTTAAGATCTGGATCAGATATCCTCAAGTTCCACTTCACACTTATAACAAATCCATGTTTACCCCAGGATTCCTGCAGATTACTAATCACCTTTGCTCCAAGCCCTGCTTCCATTGGTTAGTTCAGTTTATGGATCAATCTACCACCCTACATCTTCTGCCCACACCCTACTCCTTCACATCAAACAAAATTCAGATATCGGCTCTGAGCCTTTCTCTCCGTCCACCAAATCAAAAACAACTCATGCAAGGAATAGTGGACTTTCAGGAAGATATAGAGGGACAGAAGATGGCATCCTGACACTGGTCCCCTTCCTACGGCTGACCCAGCAGGTGGCCAGTCCAGAAAGAGTGACCTCTACCCTTAGATCAGCTCACCACCCAGAGGAGGAGAGGAAGCTGGAAATGGACAGCCCTGTAGAGGCCACTCAGGGAGGCCAGAAAGCCAGGAAGTCTGACGGCAGGGTCCCCAGAGTTATCGCCATCAAAAACCTAAAAGTCACAAGTACAGCACAGCAAAGGAGAAACCCAGGCTAGGGTCAGCTGTAGCTAAAGGTCTTTAACCATCCTCCACCTGGCTGACTTTTCTCTACAAAGCGTTCTCACTGATGCCCATGGCATGCCGAAGCTCAGAGGCCAAGAAGCTACACTCCAGTAGCCTAGTGCTTAGCAAGAGTCTGTGTTCTTTTTCCTAAACCTGTTTATATTGGGTACATGTACACCACATGACTTGTAAATTGGAAAAGAAGTAGAATTGTTGTTTCTGTGAAAACTAAATTGAACTCTTCGGAAAAACTTAAGACAAAGAGGTAACAACTCTCCATTGAATTAGCGTTAGGAAAGACACTTGTAAAAGACACAGAGAAAATTATAAAAATCCAAAAGGATTCTGAACTCAAACTTTTTCTAAAGTCTCAGGTTCTCTTTCCACTAAAAAGGGAAAAACTTGGAGTGTGAATACAGTGCACCTAGGTGATTCACACACGTAAACTCCAAAGACCAGAGCCATAAAGAAGAGGTCTCAGCCCTACAGCAAAAGAATGCTGATTCACTGTGCATGTTTTACATTTTTTTGATTCCTTAGTTTAACTGTACTTTTTAAATTAATTCAACAACTTAATCATGTCGAAGAAGAGGGCTTATGCTGAGCTTGGAAATATGGAATGTTGAATTTGTGCTTCATGGAGAGTTCTCTGCATTCTATGGATTGTCAGCCAGCAATTGCAAAGTGTAGCATCCAGGCCCAGGGAAGAAACCAGAAAGGACTTGGGTAGAGAATTAAGGCCTGTGTCAAGGGGTGCAGGTCTCAGGATGGGGCTGTAATCTTAGGAAGACACTAGGTAGACACAAAGAATGCACTACTGGACAGATGCTGAAGCCTGTGGCTAGTATGGGAAGCAGAGATTAGAGCAACTGGGTGTCCCAGCCTTGCTCCTAAACTCTAAATCCTGAGTCTAGTTGGCAGCAAAGGAGACTTTGGGCTGCAGCAGGAGTGACGGGAGGAAGGGCAGGTGGAAGTGCACATGAGGGAGCCCGGCGGGCCTTACTGAGCCCCCAGCTACTAGGACGGTGACCTTCGCCCAAACCACACTGGACAAGAATGGAGATGGATGGGTTGTAATGGTTATTGAGCTGTGTTTTGTCTTGGTTGGGAATGCCTCAGCAGCTGGAGTGAGTCTCTCTGTAGAGGTGGAGAAATGATGGATTCAGTGAAGGAGGGGGAAGAACCAGAAGAAGAGAATCCATCCAGGCTGCAGAGCCTAGTTGTTGGCATATGTGTGGAATCCTTCCATGCCCTGCTGCTAGTCTCGTGTGTTCTCGGGACTCAGAAATCCCTTGGTGCTCAAAAACGCTCTAGGACTCAGGTTTCACAAGAGCTCAGGGTGATTTTGGGATCAGGGTGCTGGACTCAGATTCAAGTCTCAATGGCCTCAAGCTTCAGGGGAGCAGCATAGCACCCAGAAGCTTTGCGAACTTACAGAGGTCAGTGCTGCTGAAGGTGTATTTTTAGCTATGTAGACACATGTGGCCAGCCTAGGAACCTAGGAATCATTTAGAAAGATGTTTTTAGGAGAAAACCGTGTCTCTATTTCCAAATATAATGAGGTGTCTCCAAATGAAACTGTCCCTCTCCCCTGTGTACACAACCGCACGCACACACCCGTGCACACCATGGGGTTTTTTTAACTCATGAGGAGGAGAAAACTGAAAGGAAATTATATCGAGCTTGGTTTGGCCCAACATGAATGTCTCACATATGGCATCGTTTCACATTGAATAATCCAGACTTGGGGAAATTGATGTCAGATTATTGTGTGGTTGTCCTGTTCCTGCCATGAGACCAGATGATATTCATGTTGTGGGTCATGTGACTCTGCCTGAAGGGAAGGAACACTCGCAGGGACAATCATTTTAGGAAGAAGTCAACCTGAGGCCACAAAATATACAGAAACAAGGAGGCAAACCGTCTATAAGGAAGAAGGAAACTCTCATCTCTCTGAATCTGGGGATCCATTCAGATTAATAACGACACATGGAGGGGTAGAAACATTCAGGGAGATGAAGACAAGCTCTCGTTAGCCATGTAGAGGTAGACAGAGAGCTGGCCCAGTAGAGGACCCCACAATGGGTCTGGGTGTGGGAGCTGTTGTAAATGATTCTATTACGCTTCCCTTTAGCATCAGTCAGGACTCTAGATTGCTCGTGATAGAAACTCACGTCAAAATAGCTTGAGCGAAAATACAATTTATGGGCTTATAGGATTTCAGGAATGGCTGAATGCCAAAATTGAAAAGGTAAGGATGAAGGTGGAGATCAGGAATAACTGAACCCAGGGACCCAAATGCCTCCATGACTGTCGTCCCTCATCACCACTGTCATCTGCATGATGACTTTATTCTCTCTCACCACTTATTTCCTCATGGAGTGGTAAACTTGGCCACCACCAGCTCTTGAATTTTACATCTTGCTGCCACTTCTCTTGGAGAAACTGCCTGGACCTTGCTCTTGGCCCAAGGAAGGATTCCTATGAGGCCAGTTTGGATCAGGTGTCTTTCCCTGGACCAATCAATTGGGGCCAACAGTGGTGTGCACATTTACTGTTCCCTCCTGCACCCCATAGGGTCGCTCTTACTGTTTTGTGGTTCACACAGCACTCATCATGAGCTGAACTTATTTTATTTACTTACATGTATTATCTATCTTCCTGACTGTCGTATAAATTCTATAAGAGTAAACACATTTCTGACTTGTTCACCAATGTATCCAGAGCACCAAAGCAATACTTTAGCACATAAAAGCTGCTCAATAAACACTCCTAAATTAACATATCACAAACCCAGTCAAAATTCAAGCCAGATGTGAAATTCATTAGCCATTAAAATTCATGCTTTGGGAAAAAATGACTGTATGCTAAGTGAAAAAGAGTGGATATAAAGCTCTATTTCCAATATAATCCTAATTTATAAATAAACATAGCTTTAAAATGCTATAACTCAAGTGGGAGGGGTAAAATCAGCAGGAACTCCTCAGATTACAAAGTCTGCCCACAGACCCTCAGTCTATGCAAGGAAAATGAGGAGGGAAACTAAAGGCAGAGGGAAGTTGTGCCTCAAAATCCAGTTGGGTCCCTGGTAGGGCTGCCAGATAAAATATAGGATTCTCAGTTACATTTTATTTTCAGATAAACAACAAATAATTTTTTAGTATAAGTATGTTGCAAATGTTACATGCGAAATAATACTAAGAAAGCATTTGTTGTCTACCTGAAATTCTAATTTAACCAGCTGAGTTGTATTTCTGTTTGCTAAATCTGGTCACCTGGGCACCACAGTGCCCACCCACAGAAGTACTGAAATAGCAGTGTGGCATGTACAGTGAGAGCAGGAGACTGGCCCTTGGGCCTCCCTGGGCTTCAGGTTGACACAGAAGGATGCTCCAGGTGTTCCTGCATGATCCCAGAGGAGGATACAAATGATGGCCACATCCCTGTCATGAGGCGCTGGGATGGATAGAGGCTGGGGAGTGGGAAGCCAAGGCCAACTCCTGGACCATCCTTGGCCAAGACTCAGAGGATCTGTAGCATGGCGGAGCTGAGATGGGGCTGAGCCAGCAAGAGGAGGACCACCTGACCTTGACCAAGCCAAAAGGAGTGCCCATGAATCACGCCAACTCGCACCGCATAGCTCACTCTACTGCCACACCAGCAAAGACAACATCTTTAAAGATGTCAAAAGAGTTCCCAAGGAGAGCTCAGGGACGAGCCATGGATCCCATCAGTCACCATGGAGCAAGCCCTGGGAAGCAATTTAAAGCTACATATGAATGTGTCTTAAAAACAGTGTTTTTGACCATGTTTGCCATCTTTCTGCCATGAAGGAAAATGCAACCATCAGAAAAAAATGAAAACCAATAAAGGAAATGAAGAACATCATCTTTTTTTTCGCGTTCTGAGTACATGAACACATATAGAAGAGAGCAGAGAATTCTTCTGAGAGAGGGAACTGATCCTTTAAGATAGCACTTTTTTGGGCCTTTCTTTGGATGTGAAAAGTAGGGTACCCTAGACATGGTTTGAAAAGATAGAATTAAAAGAAGAATTTAAATGTTCTGTATAACACAGTAACCAGAATTTGAGAACTTTGACCTAAGGAGCTAGAGACGTGGAGCTGGAGACTTTTGGCTGAGAAGCGGACTGACGTCAAGAACAGGTCCCAGTGATATGGTGAGAAGTTGAGGCCTAAGGAAGAAGCAGTGTGTGAGAAATAGGTCCTTGTTCAGGATGCCTGACAGATCTTTAAGCAAATTGGTGTCTAATCTTCAAGTGTAACTTATCCTCTGTTCGGGGCAAGACTATCATCTAAGTCCTCTTGATTAACTTCAGGAAAATCCACTGAACACAAAGTCCTGTGGTAGGGTCACTAGAGACTTAAAGGATCAACAATGAAAGGATGAGTTGCCTCCTAGATTCTGCAGTGCACAACCTGCACACCCATACGTGATGACCCAACTGACCCAGGACTGGAAATCCAGGAAGAAATCTTCCTCCAAGTGCATTAGAACAAGATGATCCTCGAGAGGGAGGGCAAGGAAGGCTAAATTGTATTTTTACTGGCTTAGAGAAAATTAAAATACATCAAAAGGTGAATAGTGATTATCTCTAGGTGCTACAAGGGGTCACTTTTATTTTCTTTTTAGTACTATTGTACAATAACCCTGTGTTAGTTTTGCTGCCAGGGAGAATGATCAAGAATCAAAGAAATAATCACGCAATAGGCAAATAGCAGTGGTGATGGAATGGCTGGCGATGCCCGGCCTCTCATCTCTGGACACCAGCTGGGGTCCGAGTCAACTGATGCTCTACCTGCCTGGGTCGTGCCTGGCTCAGGACTTGGGAGATCTGTGTCTGTACCTGGAAGGTGCCACTGCCCACAGCAAGGAGGAGAATGCCTGCAGCGGGCGGTGGGTGGGGAGGAGAGTAGCGCTGTGAGTGGGGAGAGAGACTTAGCAGCAGAATCCAGCCAGAATATCCTGTGTTTGATGAACTAGGCTGAGATATGTATATTTCCCCAATGCAGAGACTCACCAAACTGCCTCTAAATCTTAATCAAAATCCCAAGAAATCAGGAGGTGTTTTCATATTTGTGTCTAATGTCTCTCTACAATTTACTTTTATTACTCTGTATAAAAATTTTACATTTCAAAATTAGCATGTTTTTTAATCACACAATTTTTCTCTGTAGAAGACCTTACAGGTTACGTCGTGCCACTTCCCCTCTTTACAGATTGCACATTTGAGCCTGAGAGAGGAGAAAGGATGAGACCAGGATTACAGAGTGTATTAGTCAGGATCCTCCAGAGAAACAACCAATAGGATGTGTATATGGAGAGACGAGATTTATTTTAAGAAATTGGCTGGTGTGATTATGGAGGCTGGCAAGTCCAAAATCTGCAGGGTGGAGACCCAGAGAAGAGACAATGCTGCAGTTCAGGCCCGAAGGTCATCTGCTGGCAGAATCCCCTCTTGCCCGAGGGAGGTTTTTGTTCAATTCAGGTCATCAGCTGATTGGATGAGGCCCACCCGCATTATGACAGGCAATCTGCTTTACTCAAAGTCCACTGATTTAAATGTTAATCTTGGGGCGAGGCCAGTGGTGCAGTGGTTAAGTTCACACATTCTGCTTCGGCTGCCCGGGGTTCGCCAGTTTGGATCCTGGTTGCGGACGTGGCACCTCTTGGCAAGCCATGTTGTGGTAGGCATCCCACATATAAAGTAGAGGAAGAGCACAGATGTTAGCTCAGGGCCAGTCTTCCTCAGCAAAAAGAGGAGGACTGGCAGCAGATGTTAGCTCAGGGCTAATTTTCCTCAAAAAAAATAAACTAAAAAGTGAAAAAAAAATGTTAATCTCATTCAAAGCACTCTCATAGAGGGGCCAGCCCGGTGGTTGAGTGGTTAAGTTCGTGCACTCCGCTTCAGCAGCCCAGGGTTTCACAGGTTCGGATCCCTGGTGCAGACACGGCACCACTCATCAGGCCGTGCTGAGGCGGCATCCCACATAGCACAACCAGAGGCACTAACAACTAGAATCTACAACTATGTACTGGGGGGCTTTGGGGAGAAGGAAAAAAAAAGAAGATTGGCAACAGATGTTAGTTCAGGGCCAATCTTTAAAAAAAAAAAAAAAACACTCCCATAGAAACATCCAGAATAATGTTTGACCACATATTTAGGTACCATGGCCCATCTGTGTTGATGTATAAAACTAACCATCACACATAGGTCGTTAGAGGTAGAAATGGAATTAAAACAAAAACTTTCTGATTTTCAGAAAGCTCACTTCACTCCATCATGCAGCGCCAAAAAGGCTTATACTTTTGAAACAACTAAGTTCCGGAGTCTTAAAATTTTCAATGCAAGAAGCGGAGGGTAGTGAAATGTTATACTTACCAAACGTATTCATTTCTATGCTTTAAGTGCTTTTCTCCAGCAATGTGGCTTCCTGGACACATTTCAAATCAAGAAAGGAACAAAACATAATTTGGAGAGAATGAATCCAAGACCTCCAGCTCTATAAATCCCCCATAGAATTTCAACCGTACCATAAAATAACTTTAATGAAATATTTGTGCAGCCTTTCAGAGCCGTGGATATTAGATGCAGAATGCTGTGAAATACAAAACACTGAGAGGCGCATGCACCAAATGTAAGCTAGCAACGCATTCCTTGGACAGCCACCTCCCATCGTTAATCCTGAACGTGGACTGTGATTCCTGGCTAGAGGAGGAGCACATTATGTTCACATTGTCCACTTCTCTTATATGTCAATTTCAGCACTTTGAATTTTACCTCCTATGGTCTTTTCTTCTTCATTAAAGGGAAAAGAGAGAAGGTAGCTTTGATCTTAACATCTCATTGAGAAGCTTATATTAGGGGAAGAGACTTCCCACCCTAACTGCTCTAATTTACTGAAAGAATGTTTATTAGCTAAAGAAGTCAAACGACAACTATTTAAGATTCCCACCATCCTTCTACTCCGATAACTTCATTACGTTGGTGAACTGTGGGTTTCAGTTTCAGTCTCACCTTTCATCAGGAGTTAGGCAGTTTCCTCCATATGAAAACCCTAAATGCATTAGGAAATATTTGGAGACTGCACCCAACTAGCATCTAAACAGTTATAAAAATTAACAAGTAATTTTGCTTCATTCATCTCACAAATGTTATCAAGTAGAAAGCAGTTGCTGAAAGTGACAGACCAATAGCTGCACAATAAATTACAATACTGCAGTTATATCTTTGTAACAGCCAAAATAATGATACCTTGAGTCCAAACAAATATCAATCCATTCTGTCTTCAGGAGGGTGATCTTGGTCAGGCAATGTCAGTCTGCTCAGGCTGCCATAATGAAATACCAGGGACTGGGTGGCTTAAACCACAAAAGCTTATTTTCTCACAGTCCTGGAGGCTGTAAGTCCAAGATCAAGGTGCCAGCACGGTTGGTTTCTGGGAGGCATCTCTTCCTGCCTTGCAGATGCCGCCTTCTCACCGTGTCCTCATGTGGCCTTTCCCCTGTGCACACGCTCCTGTAAGGACGCCAGTCCTGTCAGATCAGGGCCCCACCCTTATGACCTCATTAACTGTAATTACCTCCTTAAAGACCCTGTCTCCAAAAATATAGTCACATCGGGGAGTCGAAGCTTTAACACTCACCTTTTGAGGGGACACAATTCAGTCCACGACAGGCAATATTAATGGGCCTAAAATGTCTTTTTCTACCGTTTAAACTTTATGCAGAGGTTTTGTTTTCTTTTCTTCTTTCTCCCCCTCCTCCTGCTCCTTCTTCTTGTTTTGTTTCTCTATTATGTACAGATCCTTTCCCACTCCAACTAAGCCTCTTGGTCAACTAGAAAATGTTTTCTTCTGTTATTTTTTAATGCATGGAATATTTGGGATCCTTTCTTTAATGCAAAGGGAGTGATTCACAATTAACTCAGAAGCACCCCAAACATATTTTTCTAAACAGTCCCAAGAATTTTCTCTGACCAGATCTGACTCAACATGGGAATAAAAATACAGTGGGAACACATATCAGACCTGACTTCGGCAGAGTTCCTCCTTACGGGTATTTATCTTATGCAAATTCAACTATGTACACTTGGAGATGGGGAGCCATACTCTTCACAAACACCATTCCTAGCAAGCCAGTCAGTGTATCTCGTATTAAGTCAAAGAAATAGCGAAGTATTCTGACTCGGGGGGAGAATTTGACCATAGGTAGATTTGTTAGCAGACAGCACAAGATACACTAAGACATCTGCTCTCTAGTTGATGGGTAACTTAATACATTTTCAAGGATGCTTTTGACCCTGTGATCTTTGCCTAATGATCTGTTTTCAAAAACTAACTAACTCCAAACTAAGACAATTTTAAAATGCATCAGGACAAAGTTTAAGAGCAAAAGTGGAAGTTCAACTGACCAGCCCCCAAAAGATGAATAAAATTTAGCTAAGTGGAGGGAAACAGGGAACAAGCAGAGTGAACAGTATAAGCATAAGCATGGAGGCAAGAACGTAGTGGGAAGTACTGGGTCAGGACTTGTCAAATGAATGTGCTCGGGAATCACCTGGGAGCTTGGTAAAACGCAGATTCTCGTGGTCGGCCCGGTGGCGCAGCGGTTAAGTTCACACATTCCACTTTGACAGCCCAGGCTGCGCCAGTCCAGATCCTGGGTGTGGACCTATGCACCGCTTGTCAACCCATGCTGTGGCAGACGCCCCACATATAAAGTAGAGGAAGATGGGCACGATGTTAGCTCAGAGCCACTCTTCCTCAGCAAAAAGAGGAGCATTGGAGGTGGATGTTAGCTCAGGGATAATCTTCCTCAAAAAAAAAGAAAAAATGCAGATTCTCCTTTCGCCAGGCTGGGTGGCTCCAGAGACTCTGCATGTTAAGGAGTCCCCAGGTGTGCCTGATGGTACTGTTCCAGCAACCTCACTTTGGTCACAGGCACTGAGAAGGAGGTAAACTGACAAGGTGTTTGTCAGAAAGTAGCGAGAGAAAAGGCAGGGTCATTGTTGAGGTCAGGTTAAATAGGACCTTGAAACCAGAGCAAGTTGTTGGACTTTTAAGAGTGATAAGTTATTACTCCGAAAATGATCAGGCAGAGGAGTAACACAAAGTATTAACAGAAAAGTGTTAGGAACATTGTCTGATAGAGTTATACGGGGACCAAATCAGGGAAAGAACATTTTGCATTAATTAACACAGAAGGTTGGAAGAATTTTCATCTCAAGGAGAAAACTTCCACTAAAGAGGACAAAAATTCTACTCGAGTGTTAAGAACAGTAAAAGCAGCCCACTTAATGAGACTTCATTGTAAATTTACGTTCAAAGTCCCTAAAATAGGTGGTAATCTATTTCTTAATAAACGTCTCTGAACAAACAATTACAATAATCTCTCAGAAGTCTGAAAAAAATCATATTTATATTCGAAATATTGAATTTCTTTTCCAGAAAGCACTTCAATGACACACCATACTGAACAAATATTTATATACCAGTTGACTTAAAACCTAAAACTCTCTCCTAAGAGAAAGATAACATTTACAAAATTAATTATAATGGCAAAGAAAATGCATGCCAAATATAGACTTTTTTCTTAAATCCTATATTCTATGCCAAAAACAACACAGGTAGGAAGAAAAAAAAATGCAAGACTGAAATCAGACTTTTGTCATGATTTTGCTACCAATTGCTGGGCAGAACTGCTTTTTTCAAAGCTGATCGGCATTTCAAGGTGCATTGTTTGGGCCCAGCTCTAGATAAAGATAAACATTCAGGCTTCCAGGGACTGGAATCACAAAAGTGACTAGCAAAGTTCACAGGAACCGAAAGACCCTGGTGCCAATTAAAAACCATACATCCCATCACAGCAAGGAGGGAAGCTATTGAATAATTGAATAATCTCAAGCCATTCCGAAGGAGAATAAACAGATGATGGCCTGATCCCGTGGAGACTGGATGGAGCTGTGTGCATTAGAGGGCTCTATACTCTCTTCATACTTTGATTAATTATCCAGCTGTGCAACTGTCATTATCAAGGATATCTCTGAATCATGTGGCTCCGACAGTAACCAAATCTGGCTGCTCCTTTCATTTTTTTTTTCCATGGGTAAGCGCCTTGCTGTTCGGAAGAGAGTTACCTAGTATGTCACTTGAAACAAGCAAATGTGCCCTTCACCGCAGACAACAATGGGTCAGTGTTCAGCCTGTTTTCCACAGTGCTGTTGATAGGCTTATACAGAGGTATACTTGGTAAATGAGAGAAATATGCCCTCCCATATGCTCATCTTCCACTGGAAAAGGTCGGGAAACACCAGGCTTGAGATGAGACTGAGTCTTATTTCAAATCTCATTTGCTTGCTTAATTGTTCATTTGTACTAGAAAATTCCACTCCGATCCCACTATTCTAGGAGACTTGGACCTGTGGTTCAGGCTCAATACAGTATTTCTCTAAAGACTATTTTAGTTTTCAAAGGATCCGGGGCTTAAGCCAAAGAAAACCATTTGAAATTGTAGAATTTACGCCTCTTTCAACCAATCAGGGGAGGAAGAAAGACATGGGAGAGGGAAGGAAAGGTTCCTGAAACAATGTCATGTCAATAGCCACCTATCCACCCTTTCTTGGTGGCTATGACCGAGGTGACCGTGCAGTCTTGAGTAAGTCAGCTCATCTCTGTGTGCCCAAGTCTACCCACTGATTAAATCTGGAAGATGGCGCATGTCTCCCCTACTGCAGGGAGGCAGCGCAACAGCAGGGCAGAGACAGAACGTGCGCCCATATTCCGTCTGTTCCCTACAGGTCTCAGCCCTCCTGCACTTAACCAGAACCGTGAGATTAGTTCTAGCCAATGAAATGTGAGCAGTGCTGTGAGTCACGTGCAGGCAAGCGTAATAAAACCCTCATGTGCCATTCTCTCTTCTCCTGCTCCTGTTCCAGTGGGTGTAACTGTAGACACTGGCCCTTCAGCCTGGGTCCCTAAGTCAGCGTGTGGAACCAAGACTCCTTGCCAATTTCATTGTAAATAGATCGTGAGCAAGAACTAAACTTTTGTTTGGCTGAGCCTCCCTTCTCATCCCTACCAGGGGAAATTTTATTCATCCTCCAAAGCGAATCTCAAATGCCACTTCTTCCACGAAATCTCTACAGGTAAGAATTCCCATAGCACTTCGAATCTCATTTTTTAACATTTACCTCATTTTGCTTAATATTACTGAAAGTCTGTAAAGTATAGCTCAGGCTCTGTGACCAAATGGACCAGGATTCAAATCTCAGCTCCAACGTACATAGCTGTTTAGCCTTAGGCAAATTGTTGAACATCCCTAAACCTCAGTTTTCCCACCTGTAAAATGGGGTTAACAAGAGGTGTCATGAGATTTAAATGAGATACAGGTAAAGAGCTTGGCACAGTGTCTGATGTGTAGTCAGACATGCACGAGCATTCAGTTTATTATTTTTGTGAGTTAGTCCTACAGCCTTAAAGGATTGTAGGAGCCTTATATATGGAGATAATAAGCTCATGTGCTTTCTATCTTCTGCAATACCTGGAACAGGGTCTCACACATAACATGTACCCAGTAAATATTCAAGGAATCAATGGACTGAACAAAGAACAAAATAAACCATTGAAAGGACAAAAGAAATTAGAAAAATTCTCTAAGGAGAAAGAAGGAAGAAAAATGGGAGAGAAAGTGTAAAAAAAATAGACAATGGGCAAATTTTAAATAAACCATGTTGATTTGGGAAATATGGATAGATGTAATCTGTGTTGATAGGTGGCCACTTTTAGAGATGACTTCAGGTGCAGAAAGTGGAGGTGATCACACGCCTCCATTCACAGCATGTCATGTTTATTCTTCTCATTTTTATCACATTTCAATGAAACGTTTTTGTTTTTGTTTTTGTTTTGAGGAAGATGAGCCCTGAGCTAACATCCATCACCAGCCTTCCTCTTTTGCCTGAGGAAGATTGTCGCTGAGCTAACATGCCTGCCCATCTTCCTCTATTTTAGATTAAAAACACCTGCCACAGCACAGCTTGACAAGCAGGGCACAGGTCCGGCCCGGGATCCGAACTGGTGAACCCCAGGCCTCCGAAGCGGAGTGCGCGAGCTTAACCGCTACGTCACGGGGCCAGCCCCTGAAACACTGACGTTTTAAAGTGCTTTGAAAACATGTAAGATATTAGACATAAGGGTGCTCTGAGTTCTTCAGAAGAAATCATTAGGTATGACCAAGATAGATTTGATAATAGTGAGTAAAAATAATAATAATAAGTAAAAATAAAACAGTGGCCTTGAGGAATAGGCCAGATGTTATGTTTAGAAATGTCTTTTAAGTGTATAAAAGTTCTCTTATTGGAATAGTCTTTCACCTTACTGAAACTTCCTCCTAAACTGGTCCTCGCAAAAGACGGGTTTTTGTTCTTTTATATTTTTAAGCAACAGTGACATCATGTGGCCACCCTGGGAGCTAACTAGTCTTCTCTCCCAACTATGAATGTCCCCAGGGAGACGTCCATGAGTGCCGCCTTCCCTTCAGAATAAATTCATTCAAAAACCATTCAGTGACGCGAGTGTAGATTCCTGTGCGTAGGATAGGCACGATGATGGGTTCTCTCTGCACCATCGTATCTGGAGCATCACCCCATCGCTAAGCTCTTCACCAGATGCAGCCTCGTCAGGGACTAAACTAGTCACGCAGCAACCAGATAAAGTTCCTTTGACAAAACATGCTTCAAACGTCACAGGGATGAACACGTTCTATAAGGCGGATTCAGTAATGGTGACACACAGTGTGTGCGTGGTCTTTTCCCACAATTGTCATAAGCCTCCCAAGACCAAGTCGAGACCCCTTGTTTTGCACACCTGAGGCCCCTTGTAATGCCTTTTGTAGAATTTATCACACGTGTGTGATTGCTAACCTAAGGCTCCTCCTCCACAAAGCTGAGCGCTCGGTGGAAGCGGAGGGAGCAGAAGCGGTTTTGCTCACTCTTGTTTCTGCAGCCTCTACCTCTCACTAGTGGATGCTCATCCATTCATTCAACAGGTAGTTACTGAGCACCTACTGTATACCAGGCACGGTTGTAGGTGCTGCAGATTTTTCAGTGAACAAAACAAAGTCCTTTTCTGAGGAAGCTTACATTCTAGCTGCAGGAGTGAGGCAATAAACAAGTAAGATGGGGGGTGGAGCAAGTGCGCAGAGGGTAAGGAGTCCTGATGGGGGGTGCTTCTTTGTGTTTGGTGCTCAGGGAAGGCCTGACTAATAAGGTAACAGCTGACAGAGACCGAAGAAAGTGAAAGAGCCGGTTATGTGGTTAGCACGAGAAGATCTCTACAAACATGAACAACTTAAGAGGGAGGGAGCATAGGGAGGAAGAAAGAATTCCTGTGCTGCTGGGCACGGAATGAGAAGACCTGGGTTCTGACTCTTTCATATCTAGCTGTGCAAACTCAGGCTTTCCTTCCCCTCTCTGAACTTCACTTTCTTCCCTGTAAAGTGAAGAATTTAGGTTAGATCATTGCTAAAGTCCCAGTCAATTTAAAGACTCTCTATGATGAAAAGTTAGAGATTGTAACCTTTAATGACATTTCGTGTGTGTGCGCGTGTGTGTATGTGATTAATTTCCCAAAGCAATTCCAGGCATTTGTGCTTCTTTCAAGAGGGATTACACAAAAAAACCCCACTATTTGCACACTATTTAAAACAAATTGATCTGGAGTCTATGGGTTTAAAGATTGGTCTGTCTCACACTAAGAGGTACACTTCTGAAGATTTGTCATTCTGTGCACAAACGCAGTAACTGCTAAAGGATCATGCACTGCAATTTGGTAGGGCCATTTGGGTGGGGGTAAAGTGGGCAGTTACCTTCAAGATATCAGCACCTGTTAAGAACATGACATTTTACCAAGAAATGAACTCCCAGTGTGGCAATCCCCTAGTTTGATGGTTTCAGCTGTATTAAGGTCTGAGGCTCTCTGGTAACACAATGACAGACACATACAATGCAGTACATACACATCATATAATAAATGCAATAACAGAGAGAGTATAAAAGCAGACTAGCAACTGGCTCTGTAGCCTAGTGGTTAGGTTCAAAGCATTCTACTTTGGCAGCCAGGGGTTCAGTTCCCAGGCATGGACCTACACCACTCATCAGCCATGCTGTGGCAGCGACCCATATACAAAATAGAGGAAGACTGGCACCGACGTTGGCTCAGGATGAATCTTTCTCAAGCAAAAAGAGGAAGATGGGCAACAGAGGTTAGCTCAGGGCAAGTCTTCCTCAGCAAAAAAAAAAAAAAAAAAAAACTCAAAAGCAGACTAAAGGGCTCCAGGCTTAAAATGGCTCCTTGATAATATGTTTCTCCAACATCAACATTCTGGCATGTAGAACCAAGTACAAAAGACAAGATAGATCTTGTGTTGCATCTGCCTCAAAGGGCTCATCAAGATTTTAGGAATTAGTGAGTGTCCCTCTGCCCAAAAATATCTTCTTCACTGGACCATCATTTTGCCTGAAATGTCACCATTGGAGATTCATTCTTTGGGCTGTTATTATTTCTAGAAAATTCCTGTTAAACTGCAAAGATGTTCCCAGAGGGAGCTACTCATTCCACTTTTAATTGTCACAATGCCTTAGGAGGAATAAGGAAGATCAAGGGAGAGACACAAGAATGAAGCTTTGGACAGAAGTGTTAATGAGGAAGAGAGGTACTAGATCACGAGGCAATGAGGGAAAGAGATCAGAGTAAGGAAAACTAAGTCCCATTTGGTGAGTTTCTGCTGTATATGCCGGGCTCTACAGCTAGCATCTCTACTTCTCATGCACGGTAGACCCTGTCGATACCATTTTTATAGATGAGGAAACTGCGGTCTGCCTGAAATCTCACAGTTCTTTACGGAACTGGGGCTCCATCTCAAGTCCACAGACTCCCCACTGTGCCAGGGGCACTGCACACCTCAACGAGGAGGAAATGTTGAAAAGGAAGAGGAGACTGACGGGGGGATGCAAAAATGGAAAACTTGACCCATCTGCCATCCTGTCCTGAATTAGCCCTGCTGCCTGCCCCATACGTGAGCAGCAGAGCATTATGGATACTACAGGGGGTAGCAGGCACCTCTGAGGCAGCCATGAGTTGTGTTGAACAGGATGACTTGTGGTAGCACATTCTGGAACAGTGCTGTCAAGCCTCGTCAACCCCTAAATAAGAGGCTGCACAGTGTGTTGTGAACTAAGAGTGGGTTTAAATATCAGCCGCAACACTGGGCTGTGAAGCCTTGGTCACGACACTTCTCTGAATCTCAGTTTCCTCTTCTGTAAAATGGGAAGAATAACTACCTAGGAGGGTTTCGTGAAGATGAAATTTTATCAAGCCACGCTCAGTGCCTGACACACAACAGATATATCAATACGTATAATCCCATCCTTTTTTCCCTCAAAGAGGAACCAGTAAACTAAGGAAAACTGAGCTCATTCTATCAAACCCACCTCCAGTCTCCTTGCCCCATGAGCTGTACCTGATCCCACTCCCAGCTTCCACAAGGGCAAAGTTCTGCTGGTCCTCTCATTCCCTCCACTCCGTCGAGTGAGACATGTTTATACGCTTTCCTGACCAGGCCCAGCTGAAAGTTGAGCTCTTCCTCAACCACAGCATCTGTGCCACCCCAGAGAGAGCACCAGAATACATCCAGGCGCGGTGTGGGTTAAGGTCCCTTGCGAGGTTATGCTACGCTGAGGGAAGAGGGGTAATGAGAAGACAACACTTCCCCAATTGGTTAGCGCCCAGAAGTGGTATAGTTGACCTTATGACGTGACACCTATAAACTGTCCGCCAGGACAAGGTCATAAGTTTTAATGTCCATGCAAAAAGGTCAAGGATCCTTGACTTGGGGGAAGGAAACAGACTAGAAGATAGCTCTGCTCCTGGCCCTTTTTCCCATCCTCATCCCACTCCTGTTGGGTTTATTAAGTGTCTAGTACATAATAGGCATGCAGTAAGGATTTGATTAATGAATTATAAATAAATTAAATATTGGAGGGTGGATGGATGGATGAATTTTAATTTACGTAGTTATTCTCCTACCAACTTTGAAACGAGAGATTTTTGTTTTAATTGGGCTACATGCATTGACACAACTCACAAAGAGATTTGCTGCAGTGTCGTGCCTTTGTTTGCTAATATTTGGTACAGCAGTGGGACGACATATCCCAACACCCAGATTAATTATTCTCATATCCTAACATCCTCCGAGCCTCATGGCTTGACTGGATAATGCAGCCATGTCAAAAAATAGCATCCCAAAGAGAAGCAAGATTCCAGTAACGTTACTACAATATCCCTGAAAGAAGAAAGCATTTACTCTTGAAGCTAGGGGTGGGTGCATGGGTGTTCCTTGCTTTGTTGCTCTTTAAATTATCCATAGATAATTTATATACTCTTTTATATATATATATTTCCAAAAAATATTAATAAAATTTTTTTAGACAAAAGAAAGGCAAGGAGAGGGTTAACAACTGGCTCGAGCCTCTGCAGAAAAGAATAAATCTTTCACCTAAGGCCTCACGCCTTCGCTGTGGTGGGCAGCTCAGTTGATGGCAGAAGCACAGTGTGGTGCCCAGACGAACAAGTAGACAATGAAAGAAAGAGATCCTGTGATCTTTACATCCTTGGATAGTCTTGAATCCCACACAGCTGTTTCTGGACAAAGGGACATTCTGGAACTGGAGTCTTCTCCCTCGGGATTGATCTTCATGTCCTTTATTACCTAAGAGTGGCGGGTCTTTGGCGCCAATGATGAAAGCCAATTCACAGGCTGCGGTGGACAGAAAGGCTTTTTGTGATTTCCAAGTGTGTGAGAAGGCAGGCTGGGGCAGGCGCCCTGGCACTCTGGCAACCCCACTCAGATCTCGGGGGCGCCGTAGAGTTCAGCTCCTCCCCACTGACCTTAGAAGGCCCTGACAAGCCGCTTCAAGGAGATTACCTCGTTTCTATTTTGCAGCTTTTTCTGGGTTTCCACAAGGTGGTTGTCTGGACATAACACATACTGGCAGTTCATCTTAATAGAAAGCAGACCAGAAACAGCCCGACAAATCCCCACCCAAAGGAATTCACAGCGGCTGCTTTCAGAGGGCCCAGGGCTCCCCGCAGGCAAACATCCCTGTGAAAGAATGTTGTGGGGGGAAATCCACTGGGTGGGGGGGGAGGACCGAATACATGCAAATTCTCACCAAGAAGCTACCTTTTTTTCCTTTGGCATCTCTTTGTGGACTGGAATATTCCAACTGAAAAAATTTTTTAAAGGAATGAAAATTATCTCATTTTAGAATTATTTTTAAGCTTGAGCTAACCATTGATTTTTTATATATATATATTTGAAATAAACTGAACACTCAGTGCAAAGATCTCACGCAGGATATGTCATCAATTATTGCTACTCCTCTCACAAGAGGAGCCACTGTTGTGTCCACACAAACTGTCAGATAATCAAACTCTCCCAAACTAATCTCATTCTCCCTGTCTCTCTTCTCCTGGCTCTTAACTGACACACGGATCTATTTCAGAGTGGAGTGTATCAGTTCACTAGGGCTGCTGTAAGAAAGTACTATAAAAGCAATAGCTTAAAAAACAGAAATGTACTGTCTCTCGGTTCTGGACACTAGAAGCCTGAGATCAAGTTGTCTGCAGGGCTGGTTCCTTCTGAGGGCTGTGAAGGAAGGATTTGTTCCAGACCTCTCTCCTTGGCTTGCAGATGGCCATCTTCTCCCCGTGTCTCTTCACATTGACTTCCCTCCGTGTGGCTCTGTCTTTGTGTCCAAATTTCCTCTTTTATAAGGCCACCAGTCATTTTGGATTAAGGCCCAACATAATAACCTCATTGTAGCTTCTTACCTCTGTACAGATCCTATCTCCAAATAAGGTCACATTCCGAGATACTGAGGGTTAGCACTTCAACATATCAGTTGGAGGGAGCGGCACACAATTTGACCTATAACATAGGGCTGTGCCAAAAATCCCTTTTCCAAGTGGTGACTGGTGCATTTAGGACAAAAGCAACCCTTGAAAACTGGATGCTGTTGTAAATACTGAGAGGTCAAGGCTAAGGCGGTTCCGTGCCCACATGGGGGCGCTCTACAAAGCACCACGGGAAGGTGTGGATTGCTTTGAAACACCAAGAGAAATGAGAAGGGCTCTTCCCAAAACAAGATAGGACGTTGTTTTATAGTGCCTATCAAGCCATAGAGATTGTGTGTGTGTAAGAGCAAGTCCATTTCCTCATTGCATTTCCTTGAAACATGCTATTTTTCTTCTTTTCAATTGTCTTTGTGTTTTATATTTTTCACATTATTCATAAATCCACACCTAGTAAGACCTTCGTTTAATCCACACCATGATTACTGAGCTGTGCAAATGGCATATTCTGTATTCTTGAGATGTCCGGGGACTAATTGGTTATGATCTCCCATCACACGTGCATCAGGGAGCCAGGGAATGAGATATGGGGAATTCCATCACTTTGGGGCATCTCTCAGCTTATCCTCCATTTTCTTTGTCTGTTCTTTAAGTGGTGTAATAAATGTCTGTCTAATAAATAAACACAGAGAAGCGAATGATAGCAGACTCTACAGGTTCAACTCTGCTGAGCATCTAAACCAGGGCTGGGGTCCAAGAGCTCATGGACACAATGCAGCCCCTGCCCTAGAGGGACTTGCGTGCAGGGTAATGGACCGGGGCTGTCTCCACTTCCGGCTCAGCATCCAAACCAGGAAGTTGCCTGCCCTGGTAGCACCAAGATAAAGCAGGAGGGCTTGCCTCCCTTTTTGAGGATTCATCTGGCTTTTTGTCCCTTGCTACCTAAGAAAATCGAGAGATCATCTGAAAAAATATAACCAGGATGATTAAAACTGAATACTGCATCATCTGAGAAGGAGTTAAAGGAACTAGCCTGTAGAAGACTTAGGAGGAAATTTTAAAGAACTGTCAGAGACGAGAGATTGTTGATTAGTACTGGTAGAAGTTATAAAGAGCTCAAAGGTCAGTGTAAGGTCACTGTTCCAAAGGTGAACTGTCTATACAACCCACCCTGTAAGCAGTGACCTTCCAGTCACTGAAGTGTG
The DNA here is from genome assembly GCF_037783145.1 of Equus przewalskii. Lineage (NCBI taxonomy): Eukaryota > Metazoa > Chordata > Mammalia > Perissodactyla > Equidae > Equus > Equus przewalskii. The sequence continues at coordinate 48,019,557 of NC_091837.1, read as the reverse complement.
GAAGGAAACGCCGTTACACACCAATGGAGTGTCATTCCTAAGAGCATAGACTTTTGGAATTTGAATGCTGGCTCACTTCTTTTTAACCATGAGGACTTAGATAAATTTCTTTACCTCTCTGAACCATAGTTCCCTCATATGCAAAATGGCAGCCCCAGTCTCTAGTACATGGTAGATCCTCAATAAATATTGATACATCCTCACATTTCACTTCTTCCCTCAATCCTTTCCTTAGAGTCACAGGTACTAGAAACTCTAATTTCTATTCCTCTCATTGAACAAACTGAGACAACCCAACATCTCAGCATGAGATCTCAGCTGAGCAAAATCTGCCCTGAAATTCCTCCAGGTGACTGCATGATAAACACTGGGCACAGGTTTACCACCACTGTTCTTTCCTTCCTACCTGGAAAGAACCAAGATTTGAGCACCAGTTATCACATAAAACATTCAACTCCATCTTGCTGGTCGTTTTAACCATGTTTAAATATTTCATAGAGAACATTTTTCTTTGAAACACTCTCTTGTCTCATATTTTAACAGAGAGTGACCTGAATTAATGTGGAGAGGCCAGAATAAAGAGCAGAAGAAATTAATACAAGGCAGGCTCTAGTGCTAAAACAGTTGAACACAGCTCAGGATTCTGTTTGTTTGAATGTGCATATATGTTAAATGTGCAAACACTAAAGTCTTTCAGCGCTTCACAGAGGTCCCTGACTGTGTGGGTGCTTATGTGTTTAAAGAGGCAGGATATATATTCACACATATAGTCAGCTTACCTCCTGGGGTAGATTGGATTGCTGTTCAAAAATATTCACTTCCTGCCTTCCTCCTCCAAGGTCAGAGTGTACTTCTCCACCCCTATGGTTTGGGGTTCAGTCATGTGATGCTTTTTCCAATGAAATGTGGGCAGACACAACTGGGTGCCTTAGAAGTAGCATATGACTCCACGTACTCTCTTGCCCCTCTGCCATTGTCCTGAGAAGAGTGTCCCCATCAGATGGCTGCTGCCCCTCTACCTGGGCCCCAGAATGAATACTCATGGAGCAAACCTGAGCCCAACTCAGAGCCAAGAGCCAAGAGCCAAGCCATGCTGGACCAGAAATTGAAGTGGAGCCACCCTATGAGCACAGCCTTGATCTACTGACAGGCAGATACATGAACAAAGGTTATGCCTCCTCCCCGCCTGAGCAAATCTCACATTCTTCTAATGATTACTTGCACTATATGATGTAGATTTAACTACATAATAGAGTGGAGAATGTGTGAATGTCCTTTCTTCTGATCAGTATAATCTATACGCATACACAATATCAGGGTGTGTTTGTAGATAAGTGTGTGTCTCTAATAACCGTTTCTACTCATAACACTTCTGCCACCAAATGCATGTTTTCCACACCAAGTAATTCTCCAGTCTTCTGCAGACACCAACTGGGTGTCCTAAAATGTAACTCAATTCTGACACCAACTACCTGGAGTTAGTGTAAACTACACAGGTTAAGGGCTCAGTCTCACAAGACTCCTCCCACTTCAGATCGCCAGTAGTGGCTCTCCAGGTTACCCACACTTCTCCCCAATTTGGTTACAAATCAAGGGTTCCCACAACCTACTCCTCAGGTTCAATAATTTGTTATAACAGCTCACAGAACTCAGAGAAGCACTTATCTGTTATTACTAGTTAGCTATAAAGGATGTTATAAAGGATACAAAAGAAGAGCTAGATGAAGAGACACACAGGGCAAGGTCCAGAAGGGTCCCCAGTACAGAAATTTCTGTCCCTGTGGAGTCTGGTGTGTGCCACCCTCCCAGCAGGCACTTGGATGTATTCACCAACCTGGAAGCTCTCTGAACCTTATCACTTAGGGTTTTTATGTACAATCCATTCCATAGGCATGATGATTAAATCATTGTCCATTGATAATTAACTCAATCTTCAGCCCCTCTCCTTTCCCTGGAGTTCCAGAGGTGGGGCGGAAAATTCCAAGCCACGAATCATATAGTTGGTTCCTCCAGCAACCAGCCCCCACTGTGAAGCTATCCAGGGGCCCACCAAGAGTCAGCTTATTAGCATAAACCCAGGTATGGTTAAAAGGAGCTTATTATGAACAACAAAAGCCTTTCCTTTCACCCCTATCACTCAGGAAATACAAGAGTTTTAGGAACGCTGTGCCAGGAAGCAGGGATGAAGACCAAATGTACAATTCTTATTGTATCACAATATTACTGTGTGTATGTGTATATAGATGTATATATATAATGAAGAAACTCTCAGGTGAAGGACAATAGCCTAGAATGAGAGCCACAGAAGAGGAAACAGCCAGGTCCCTGGGTTGTGGTGATGGTGCTCGCCAACACAGTGGAGCAGTCCATCTGACCCGTTCTTATTTCTCCTAAAAGAGTAAAGTGTGAGTGTGAGATCCCAAGACTGAGCCATGATCCAGAGTAGCTGTTGAGTCAACCAATTTATAAAATTCCATTTTTTTCAGTGAACTTAATGGCCCTAATGATTGGATAACGTGTGTGTCAATCTACCGATTTTACAGTTCAACCAGCACTAAGATCCACAGTTTGGGGAGTTAAATCCCAGATCTGCCATCATCACTAATTAACATGGATTGAATATCCACCCAGGGCTTGCCATAGAATTCAGGAGCTGGGGCCCTGGGGTTATCTTGAGCAGTTGCTTAACCCCTGGGCCTCAGGGCTTGGGGTCTGAAAGCTGAGCAAATGCACTGATTGCATAATACCCTTATGCTGCCAGGTCCAGGGGTCTCTCTCACTGTGACTACGAAGAAAATCAAATCGCTGCTGCTCCATTGCTGCTGGATAACAGGCAGATTCAAGAGACTGGTGAGAAGCCCCCAGGGGACAGACTGGCTGGAAAATGCCAGGAGCCCCATGTGGGCGTAAATGGAACAGAAAGCAGAATTCACATCTGTGCAGGAGAGGGACCAGGCTCTGACCCAGCGGTGATGTGGACCTTATGGGGTGGGGTGCTTTCTCACGGTAAAAATGGATGGTTTCAAATCCAGGGCAATGGGGCTGGAACGAGCTGCAGCATGATGTTTGTAAACAGAGCAAGATATTGAGGAAAAGGCAGTAAGGGGGACCTTCAAAATGTGCTACTTAGTGCCTATATTTGGCTTTCGTTGTAACAAGCAGAAGTGCTGGAATCCCCAGGGCATGCAAAACCAAATGGAAGACAAACAAACCAACCTCACTTATAATTTATGATAGGGTAGCCTGCATATAGCTGTTGTGAAGAAAGGGGACAGGAAAAAAATGGTACCCCACAACGCTCAGTGTCCCCAGCCACAAAACATAAGGGCCTTAGCTAAATGTTCCTCACTGATTGACCTGTCTGAAAAAGAGAAAAAGAATACAACAGCAATGTGCATATCAGGAAAAATTGTGACATTAGCAAAATATATTCATTTTCTATTGCTGCATAACAAATTACTCCAAACTTACTGGCTTAAAACAACACCCATTTATTAACTTGAAGTTCTGCAGGTGAAAAGTCCAGCACCTGTGGCTGGGTTCTCTGCTCAGGGTCTCCCATGGCTGCAGTCAAGGGATCAGCCAGGTTGAGTCCTTGTCTGGAGGCTCTTGGGGAAAATCTCCTGTCAAGCTCATTCTGGGTGTTGGCAGAATTCAGTCCCTGTGGTTGAAGGACTGAGTTCCCTCTTTTCTTTCTGGCTGTCAAAGTGGCATAGCTCTCAGCTTCTAGAGGCCATCCACACTCCTTGCCAAGTGGCCTACTCCATCATCAAACTAGTCATGGCACAACAAATTTCTCATGCCTTGAAAGTCCAGCTCCTCTCTCTGACCTCTGGCTCCAGATGGAAAGGGCCCTTGTGATCAGCTTCACTTTGATGAGCCTCCTCTTAAGGTCAGCTGATTCTAAATCTTAATTATCTGCAAAATCCTTTTTACCACATAATGTAACATAATCATGGGAGCAATATCTCCTCTTATTCATAGATTCTGCCCACACTCAAGGGGAGGAGATGATAAAAGGGTGAAGGTCATTGGGGTTCGTCTTAGAATTCTGCCTCCCAAAAAGATGCTTCTGCTTCTCCCAAAGTTCCAGGGCCCTCCATCTGCCCTTAGCTTCCTAGAGCCCTCAAGACTATGGTTCCATTCACATCCACCCAAACTTAACTCACTCCTTATCCCATTCCAGTGGGCCTTCTCTAGGCTACTAGTCAGGTAATCTGGTAAACAAACTAACATCAAAGTGTTCCTGGGTTCAAGCATCCCCTCTTTGACCATCACATCTGACTTTTTAATAAAAGCCCTGACACAGGGAGGTGAAAGGACAGGAGAGAGGCTGGACCTGGAATTGGCTCTAAGACACCTATTGGTGGAACTTTCAGGCACTTTGGCAAACTAACACAGAAGATGTATTAGGTATGAGAAGCTTTTTGGCACCGCCAATCACATACAGAGTCCCCTCCCCATTCTGGGTGAAGCCTGTCCTGACTATATCAGACTGTCATCAGGAAGTAAAGTATATGAAGACTTGTGTTTCATTCATGTCACCCACCATCTACCCAACGTGAAGGATAGAGCGGGCAAAGGCTTCCGCTGGCAGTATTGTCCCACTCTCTGCTTCAGACGTTCGTATAAACACAGAGCAGAGAAGACTATGACCACTCCTCAGGCTTGCAGTTTGACTGCTCAGCAACCGGGATGGATGTTCTACCAGCAGATGGTTTAACATGCAAGTCAGCCTGAGGAATCTGGTTTGGGGATAGAAACTTCAGCCAGCATCCCACAAATAGTCATCGAGCACCTGCTTCTTGCTCAGTTCTGTGCAGCAGGTTTGAGAGGGCAGCAGCTGGCATTCGTAGCCTATCCACAGGCCAGGCCTATCTGCTGTGTCCACACATAAGCCAGCTCCCAAAATAAGCTGACCTCTCAGTTTCCCAACGAAAAAATCCAGAAGAAAACGTTTGGGCCAACTTAAATGTACAATTTTTGTTTTTAAATACAAATTTTTAGGGATGTAGTCATTATAGAAAATGTGTACTTCTAATATATAATTTATAAATTTCCATTCTCACACAGCTTAAAGATCACACTATATAAACTATATTAATTTGGGGACATGACTTCTTTCTACTCTCACATACTATCTTAGCTCAGGCTTCTATAGCGAATTAAATTTCCATAGTTTAGGTGGTTTAAACAACATTTATTTCTCACAGCTCTAGAGGCGGAGAAGTCCAAGATCAAGGTGCCAGCAGATCAGAGGAGCCGCTTCCTGCTTCGCAGATGGCCATCTTCTCACTGAGTCCTCACATGGAGGGGAGAAGGGAGAGGCAGCGAGCTCTCGTGTCTCTCTTATTTATAAGGGCGCTAATCCCATCATGAGGGCTCCACTCTCATGACCTAATTACCTCCCAAACGCCCCAGCTCACACCACCATCACATTGGGGGTTGAGATTTCAGCATATGAATTTGGGGAGCACACAGACATTTCATCCATAACACATACCGAGAAACTATTTTTGCAGGCTCTTCACATCAGTATGTTCTACATCAATGTAATCTCTATCATGAGAACACCCTATTGTGTCATCTAACCTGAATATTTCTGAATGCGTGTTTCATGCTGTCTCAGGAAATTTCAATTTAAGTCACAAGTACCCTTGGTATAAAAACAGGAGTAACCTTTGGTATAACTTCTCATTTGTATTGTAGGTGTATGTTTGTGATCTCCACAACATAACCATTGACTGCATGGCCTAAGTGGTCTTCTAAAGGCTTTTTCCAACATCATCCAAAACTGGCAATTTGCGAAGTCTCTTTATTCAGATCTCTGCTCAAATGTTTCTTCTCAGGGGTCCTTCCCTTGACCACCCTTTCTAAATAACACTCTCTACCATCAGCTTCTCACTCACCCATTTTATTTTTCTCCATTAAACTCATCTTCAGAGACCTTGTGTTCCCCGCAGGGCAGAAATCTTGTCTCTTCTGTTACCATCTATCCCCACTTCTTAGAGCAGTTTCTGGCACATAGAGGTGCTGATACTTACTTTTAAATAGAAGAATATTTCTGGGAATTATCACTAAATTATGTTAAATTACATTAAATGGTTTGATACCTATCAAATTTCATTATTTGTATATAAAATTTTATATATTCTATCTGTTTTATACATGAAATTACATCAATAAATATGATGATATAAAATTCTATATATAATTCCATTAAGTAACATCTACAAGCATGCAAAGCTATCATCATTTAAAAGCTAATCATTTTAGGCTAATATGTGTTTTCTAAATAATATTTTCATGAAAAAATAAAATTTTAGGCAAGCATGGAGAGAGCAGCCTGTAATATGAGAGAAGACTAAGGATTCCGTTTTTGGAACTGCGGTCTCTCCTCATTTGGGACCCTCTGCGGGGACAGGGCAGTCCGTTCCACACCACTGAAAGCCCGTTTCTAGCCCTCTGTCTGACTCAAGTGTTCTACTCCCTCGACTTTTATGACAATGTCTGCTTTCCTCTATCTCTGTAAACACTCCTTTCATGATTCTTTTTTACATCTGTCCCGGAAACACAAAAGCCCCCTGTTGGCCTTTGTCCAATCAGTCTTGTGCAGTTTTTAATTGATTATGCATGCAAATTGCTCCTCCTCGCCAGCCTTGCTAACCTCCTGACAGACTTCCATGCTCCTAAAGTCAGATCCCTGGCCCCCATGCCAGGGCCGAGCACCTCCCAGTCCTCCTGCCCACCTGGGAACACATTCCTGGGCCTGTTTTCAGTATTCCCGTCACTGACCCCATCCTATTCCCACCTCTGGGTAACATGTTACTATTTAGATGCATTGCCTGGTCCCAAGCTACCTGTGTGAATTCAGATCCCTTGATAAAGTAAACAGAGCAATGCACAGACATAATAAGAAGATGGGAGAGACATCCACACAGAGAGAGAGAGAGATGGTAACTGTCACACAGCACATGGATCACATCTTGAGAAGGAGGAAACCCAAAGAACCAGTGACAAGGGACTGCTGCCATCAGCACAGATCACTGCCAAGCAACAGAAGCCCAGACTTCTGAAAGTGCCCATGAAGAAACCGACTGGGCTGTGTAAAGGACAGTGAATGCGAACGTCAAGGTAGTCCTTTGTTCATATCGTTGGATATTCACATGGGGAGAGGGAGATGGGAAGCAGCGGCCCCTCGGGGTACCAGCCAGAGAACCAGGGGTCCTGCACTTTATGGCGGTCAAGCTAAGGGGCAAAGGGAGACTGAAGCAACACATACTCCCCAAAGCCATAGCCCCTAATTATCCACTTCCCACCGTTCTGTGGTTTGTCACAGACACTCCATAAAGTTAATCCAACAGACTCTTGCCTACAGAATAAAAATTCTCCCCTGGACCCTCAGAAAATTGCTGGGAAACTTAGTAGAAATAGATGTCCCCCTCTCATGCACAGTGGAGGCCGGCACATTTCCCGGTCCATCGAGAAGAATCCAGCAGTGCTGTGAGAGAGAGAAGAGGAGGGTCAAAACAACAGCCCGCTTCCTCGGAGAAGGTTTTGTTTTCTCTCCGGATCGTGACTGCATGAGAAAACATCCTGAAGCACCCTTTGTGTGGTTTCCTCTCTGGTCGGTTTCTGTTCGGTAACGCAAGAAGACAACAGTGGTTATCGGGAATGGAAATATTCTTTGTCATTTCTTTCTCCATCTCAAGATTTTTAGGATAAAACTGCCTGTGCAATTTACATGCAAGGATTTTTTTTTCCTGAAAACCTTGAGAAAATCTCCATTAGCAAACTTCTATCATGTCTATAATAGCATTTATGCTTATGCAGAAACTAAAGCTATTTTAACAAAAAATTGGCATTGTCAGCCATTTTTATAATTGCATACAGATATTAATCTCTTCATTCTCATGTTTCTCTTTTTTTCCCTTTTGAAAAATGTTTAAGAAAGAAAGCTGTTCAGAAAAGTTTCCCTTATTCAGGCATACTTATGAATTGGTGATGAAGCCAGTACCACAGATGGCATGTGGAGTTAGAAATACGTTACAGGCAGTGATTTACAGTCTCATGACAGCATACTTTATACAAGGAGAGATGCTAATTCCCATGCATCCTGATTTATTTCATTAATAATTCTTACGGGCAGTATATTCTGTTATTACTGAACTTATTTTAGATCAGTAAGTTTTCCAATTGGCTTATGATCAATTCGCAAAAATACTGGAAGTAATCAGATATGTAATAAATTGTTCCATAGAGTCAGATATAACTACTATGTAACAGTATATTGAGATGATATTGGTTTTAATCAGCTACCCAAAAAAGGGAAAATTTATACCATTCTCTGTTTAATTTAGATTATAAAATTCACTGGGGAAATCAAGGAATCGGATAGCTGATAGGAGTTCTTAATAGCAATTGCAGTAAAACACATTTCACTGCTTGAAATTTGTGAGCCTCAATTAATCACGGGCTCAAATAGTTTTTAAAAGTGTTTTATAATCCAAATATTACTATCTCAGTAAGACACTCTAGTGTGTTTATTAATCCATATCTACTTGCATACCCTCCTTGACCTTCAGTCACATGCCCTACAGCTCAGCAGGCTTCAAGCAAGATGCCAAAACTCCTGCTCTGTCTAATTGCATGATTTTCAGTTCCTCCACACTCTTTCTTCCCAAAGAAGCTTGAAAAAAATAATCCCTTGCCAGTTTAGTCTCCCTCCTTAATGACAGTAGGCTATGCATTCATTACATTCATGGTGTTTTAAAGCCTTTCCTTTTAACCTTCCTCTTAAAAAAATTACCTTCGCAGTTCCTAGTCCTCTTTTATTTTCTAAATAAAATAAGCTCTTTATTAAACTCCTCAAGGTAGGTGAGAGCCTGTCCTCCAGTAAAGGGGAGGCTAAGTTAGCTCCCGTGAGCTCTTCCACGGATGAATCCCCATTTTCGCGGTCTCCCTAGCGTCTCCGCTCTCAGAGGACGGGTCTCTATCCTGTCTATCCAGGTACCCCAGCTCCCGGAACATGCACAGTACTTAGTAGGTGAGTGAATATGTCACCTAAACCCTTTGTTCCACCATTTTAGGCCATTCTATTTTATCTTTAATAGAAAGAAAGAAAAACTCTCGGAGTCAATAAATACAAACCGGAATGTGATAGACACATTTATTAAAACATACCGGTAGAGACTGAAGAAATTCTAAATTCCTCATCCCGGCAGTCAAGGCTGTCTACACTCCAGCCTCACCTCCCACCACCGCCTGGCAGACAACCTTTTCTTCCATCGGACTTCAGTTTATCTGAGTAACTGATTCCAAAACACATCTGGCATTTTTCCTGCCCCCACCTCTTTGTTTATGCCATTCTCTCAACCTGGAATCCCCTCTCCCAAAACTCCACCTATTCAAATACCCATCCGCCTTAACCATGGCACAACACAATGGAAAGAGCACGGACTTGAGCATCAGATGAACCCAAGCAGAGTGACAGCACACAAATTACTTAAAGTTTCTGAACAGTCGTTTCCTCAGTAGGAAAATGCGGATAATCTGGATACTAAACGTTCCTACCATGTGTGTAGAAAAGAAAAGAACCAGAACCATTTGGTGAGGCTTTAATGACCACTATACCTAATAAACCATAAACTCCTTAAGCAGAAAACATATCTTCAATATCTGTCACTCTTGGCGGCTCCAGAGTGTTTTGTACATTGTAGTTGCGGATAAATGGGGAATGAATGAATGAGTAAATGCAGAAGAAAAAGAAGGAGAAGGAGGCAGAAGCAGCATGGGAAATGCAGAGGAGCGAAATAAGAGAGCGTTTGCAATTTGGGATCCCCAATTCTATTTCCGTAGGTGTTTTGAGGTCGCTTTTCCGTGTTGGGATCCGAGCTAAGCCGAGGAGTGCTGCCTAGCTACAGTTTCCATGAAGATGTGATACAGAGCCTCACAGCAGGGCAAAGGTCAACCCTGAATGCAGCAAGGAAATGCTTCTGGTGGAAGTCAGATAGCAAGATGGTGAAATTTTGTCTTTCCAACTGTGGAGGGAGTTAACATTCCCAACCAACAGAGTCATTCATAGAAACGAAACAATTGGTTCCTTAGTAAGTGTATCCTCAGCTACAAGAGAAGACACCTAGCCCCACCCAGTACTCAAAACCTCTTCCACCAACCAAGTACTACATAGCCTAACACTCTCACCTGAAGTTTCATTTGCTAAACTTTGAGTTAAGCACGGTCCTCCCCTACCATCCTTTTTCAATATGCAAAGATAAAGCACTGCTTCATGGACACTTTCATGAAAATAAGTTGAGAAATCTATGACATCTGCACCAGAAGAATCTGAGAGTAGGCAGAGAACCTGGGTGCCAGGATTGAGATAGGAGAAGAGAACACTGAAAGGTGGAGGGCATTAAAAAGTCCTCTCTCCAATCTCATCAGGCAGCTGTCCTGCCTGAACTGCTGCCTCTAAGAGGATGACGCCCACGATCTGCATCCTCCCCAGCCTCTCTCAGAAGGCCCTCACCCCCATGGCCCCGCCACTTGGAAGTCCCATAGGCACTTCCAGCTCAGCAAGTCCAGAACTGACCTGGCCGTGTCCCTGCTGCCACATCCTATGCCACCTCCACAGAGATGAATCCTCTTCTCCCTGAGCGCCCCAGCTGAAATGCTGTCTTTTCAATGTCGCTCCTCATTTGGAAATAATTTCTCGCTTTTGAAATACCACAGCCTTTCATCTGTGTCATTGCAGCACTTGTCACTCTCCCCCTTGTACTGTGGTAATGCAGGTTTTTCCTCCCTCCTCTTTCGGACTGTAAGGTCTTTTGTACTTTCATGAATTCTCTGACAAAGTCTATGTAGTGTCCATGTGGAAATGTTAGTTGCATTGATCAATGAATCAATCAATCAGAGGGTGAGACAGAAAGAGTGGACAAGGAGAACAGCTTACTTCACAGTCATGATTAAGATTTACAGACAGAATGCCTCAGACCCATTTTTACAACCTGATGTCTATGTAAGATGCTGTAGAAATTTGCTGCACTCAGAGAATGATCAAATTATTGACCTGAAAGATACATTTAGAAATCACCTAGTCCAGATGTTTTTCACAACTTTTAAAGTCACGAGACATTTATATATAAAAATTGAATTGCACCAACTGGATAAAAAGTTTTAAATACAAACGTACAAACACAATACATACATCACAAATAGCAAGAAATTGATACGAGCTCAAAGTCAATTATTAGTATTAAGGGGACTTGAATTTTTTATCATTTATTTCCTTAATAAACACTTCTACAGTATTTAATGCATGCCAGGCGTTGTTCTAAATGCACTGGAAATATTAAATTATTTTCCTCACAACAATGCTAAGAGGTACATACTATTACCCTCATTTTATAGATGAGAAAACTAACACACAGAGAGTTTATGTGACTTCCCCCAGGTCGTGTGACTAGTGAACTGTAGGATTAGGATTCAAATTCGATCTGACTCCCAAAATCACACTTAAAACAAACAAAAAAGCTGCCTCACTTACTATTATAATAGTTATAATTAGAAAAATAATAAAATGGCACTATGGTAAGAAAATTTGAAGCTAAAATTCTGAATGTTATGGTAACATTCTTCTTTCCTTTTTTCTCGGGGTGATGAAAAAAGAGTTGAATTCAAAATTTATAACTATAGATGACAACACATAGTCAATTTTCTACTGTGATCCTCGATCATTCTTGATTGAAGTTTTATAAGCAAGAAGCATAGAAAGGAATTAGGTTAAGAAATTATTTCTTGACCATCCTTATAATTTAGAATTGCATTCACAAGTTCATAACCATATTTAAAGTTTCAACTCCACTTGTAAAGTAACACGTGAATCCTTCTCAACTTTCTCCGGAAATCAAGAGTTCCATAAAACACTCTGAAAACTGTTCCTGGTCATTTCTGCTGTCTCAGGCAGGTGACCTCTAAACTATTGTGGAAAGATTCATGAGCAACTTACAGCACGGATAACGTTTTGTTTGTCTCCCTATCTCAGTACACCTAGTGCCCGGCACAGTATGAGCTCATTGCATGTTTTTTGAATTGAACTTAACAATTTGTTTTCTATATATTCTTTCTAAGGCTCTACAAAAATCCAAGTTTAGCACTACTCAATATCTGTTTGAAAAAGAATCCCCAAGAACAGGAAAGAAAGCAGAATCCAAAGCCAATGAAACCTTACAGCAAAGGAAGCTTTACTGCCAAATATAGGGGGAAATGGTCATACATCTCCCAAGTGGAGAATAAAAATGGTGCCCAGAACTTCTCTGGGAGAAGGATAAAGACTGTATCTTATCAGCAATTATAGGAACTGTCCTAGAGGGATGTCTCTTAGGTACCACACTGGAGGTGAAAGGCCAGCAGAGAGGAGTGGGTGAAAGCTTTGTGTTTAAGCAGGCATAAATTCACAAAGGCAAAGACCACCTCGTGTGTGTGTGTGTGTGTGTGTCTGAGAGAGAGAGAGAGAGAGAGAAGGGGAGAGGAGGGGAGGGAGAGAGGGGGTGGAGAGAAGAGAGAAAGAGAGCACAACCCACCAAGCAGACAGATTTCTGAGATGCTGGGATGCTCACGCCTCTACTCCATCCAAAAGTGTCCTCTGCTAGAAGTTGTTGAGGATGACATTCTACAAGGAGAGGTTCACAGACACTTTAACAACAAAAGGAGCCTCAACATTCATCCAGTGCCTCCTTTTTTGGCTATTATGCTACAAGAGGAAATCATGACCTAGCCAAAGTCAAAATCAGATTAGTGGCAGGGCCAGAACACATAGCCCAGGGAAAAGGGGAAGGTTAGGACCCTATTGATGGATCTAAGCTGAGCCCCCTTTGTACGCTTCATGTCATCTTTTGTTTAAAAGCAAATACTCTTGACAGAAGAAGACCCTAAGCCTTATCCATCATTCATGTGCAGTATTTCTTAAGCCTCAGTCATTCCCTGACCTCATTTTTGCTCCATCTGTGTACAATTTGTACTGTTTATTACCTATTAGTTTTCTCTAAGTTCACATTTAGCCTTTTAATCTGCAGCAGAGATTGCTAACTCTCCTTAGTTTCCATTCTGCCCTTTTCCTTAAGGCAACAGAGCGCCCAAACCACTAAGTTCTGGTTGGGGCCCAGGCACCAAGTCTCCTGGCAGAAGGGTACAACCATGTGACAACAGAATGTGAGCAGAAGTCATGTATGTATGCAACTTCTACTTATTTAAAGGAAACCCCTTGTCATAAAGTTCCTCTTTTTCTGCCGTGTGACTAGCTAGAAACAGCCAGGTCAGCAGCAGCTTCAATTTCTCAGAGAAGGCAATGTTACAGAAGATGGCAAAGTGACACAATGGAAAGATCCAGGTCCCTAAATGAGTTCTAGACAGCTACTCTGGAGATAAATAAACTCTCTTATTTAAGATACTGTATTTTGGGCATCTCTTTGTGTGATGTGATTACAATAAGAAATATACATTTGGTCTTAATAACCTTCCTGGCACAGAGCTCCTAAAAACTCCTTGGACTTGCCTAAGTGAGGAGAGCCATAAAGATGTCTTTTGCTATGTTAATGAGGTAACCTTTACAAAGCCCCTAGGTGACCTCTGATGGGGGCTGGTCACCAGAGGAGCAAAACTTGTCATTTGAGGGTTAGGACTTTCAGTCCTACCCCAGACATCCCAGGAAGGAAGAGGGGCTGGAGCTTGAGTCAATCACCGATGGTCAGTGATTTAATCAGTCATGCCTACCTAATGAAACCTCCATAAAAGTCCAAAAGAATGAGGTGTGGAGAATTTCCAGGTTAGTGAATCCATGGAGCTGGGAGAGTGGCACCATCAGAGAGCATGGAAACTCTGCACCATTTCCCCATTCCTTGCCCTATGCATGTCTTCCATCTGGCTGTTCCTGAGTTACATCCTTTTATAATAAACTAGTACTGTAATCTAGGGAGTAAATGATTCTCTGAGTTCTGTGAACTGCTCTAGCAAATTAATTGAACCAGAGAGGGGGTTATGGGAACCTCCAATCTAAAGTCGGGTGATTAGAAGCACAGGTGATGATGTCGGGGAGGAGGGGCAGTCTTGTAGGACTGAGCCCTTAACCTGTGGGGTGTGATGCTGTCTCCAGGTAGATAGTATCAGAATTGAGTCAATTGCTTGCTGGTTTTGAAAACACACATATTGGACTTTGTTATAGCAGCTTAGAACTTACCCTACCTAAAAAAAATCCTATGCAATAATATCCATGAAAAATCAGAATTTTATTTAATCTTTTTGGTAAATACTTTAAATTATATAACCATTCAAACAAACAATATTTGTTCAAATACCAGCTAAAAATCATTCCTATACCACAGAAGCACGAACACCTAACAGGAGAGAAGACTGACATAAGGGAAGCAAAAGCAGGTTTTGATAAGAATAAGTGGTCAGAGCATGTAGGCATTGAGAGAAGGGAAAGGAATAGGAGGAAAATGCTGGGTGCCCCAGAAGTAACCTTGGCCTTCTTCCTCATCTGGCCTTGGGAGAGCCTCCAGTCTGTCAAACCATCCAGGGAAGGGAGGCCAAGGACTTCCAGGACCACCCCAGCCTCATCTGTCTATGAGAAGGATCCTGGCACTGGCAAGGACACAGCCCTCCCTCACCACCACCTTCCAGCAACACCCCCACGGTGGGGCTTGACGGCAGTGGGCGCCATTTTAGGAGGCAATAGTTGTACAGGAGCCTCTGGCCAGCCTCAGCTCCTCCTCCTGCTCTGATTCTCCTTCCCTGTGCAAAACAAGGGAAAAAAGGCACAGCATTCAAGGAATGGAGTGAAAAAGGCAGTACCATCTGTATTTGCCAAGAAAGGCAACTCTTTCGCATGTTTTCCAGTTGGACTTTCCCCCAACTGCTCCTCCTCTCTGGGTCGCCTCTCTCCCACAGGGACAAGCATGAGACGATAGAGATTGGAAACACATGTGCCAGAAACCCACCTTCCACTGACCTGCAGTGCCCATGACCTCCAACTACACGGCCTTGCCCCTACCTTCAGTGTGTCTTCAAACATAAACATGCTGTTTTGCCTGGGGCCAACTTGGAAGCAGAAGAATATGAGTTTTTAAACTAATTTTCAGAAGATGATATTCATCATTTTAGCTTCCCATCTGGGATTATTTTTTAAAAACATACAGTGGCAGGTTTTGCCTTCATGTCTACGGCTACATTTGACTCCTGCACCGAGGGAGGACAGAGTTGAGTCATACAACTCTGCATGCTCTCTCTTAGAAGGCGGTTGTGCAAGGTTTTCTCTTCCCACCAAGGACTCCTTGAAGCATCCTTCAAGACACTGTCAGTACATAGACTCTGGATTCTCCTCCTCAGACCATGCTCACCCATCAGAGTAAACACATCAAAGTGAAATGGCTGAGTGACTGCTTTCATATGAATGGAGAGGAAAATCTCATATTTTAGTGCCTGAGTCAAGCATAGTAGACCTGAAAACAAATCACCATGATTAGTGGAAAGGGCCCTGGACTTTAAAGTGCGGGAAACCGGGTTCTGTAATTGAATAGTTGGTTCAGCCCAAGCAAGTTCATGCACGTCTCTGAGCTCGAATTTCATGCTCTGGAAAATGGATGGTAACACCCTGCACATAAGGTTGTCGGGCAAATTAAGGAGGATGACATATATCAAACTGAATAACACGAAGCCTGGCAGGGACTCAATAAAAGCAAGTTATCTTTTTCTGTCTTTCTTCTTCCCCCTGAAACCAGCGTATCTGTGAGATGGCTTAAATAGAACTATCAGGCGGCAATTGTAATTTTGTTCCTTATACTTTTCTGTATTTTCCAAAAACTCTGTAGTGAACATGTATTGCTTTCCTGAATAAGGAAAAAAAATGTTGTTTACAAAGATAACAACACATAATCTCTATAAAGAGACCTACTTTTTTCCACAACCTAAATTCATGTACTTTCCATCTGTTTTTCCTCCCACTCAATTTAGAGTAATTTTTTTTTTGAGGAAGGTTAGCCCTGAGCTAACATCTGATGCCAATCCTCCTCTTTTTGCTGAGGAAGACTGGCCCCAAGCTAACATCTGTGCCCATGCTCCTCCATTTTATACATGGGACACCTACCACAGCATGGCTTGCTAAGCAGTGCCGTGTCCACACCCGGGATCTGAATTGGTGAACTCCAGGCTGCTGAAGCAGAACGTGGGCACCCAATCACTGCGCTACTGGGCCAGCCTCCTAGTGTAAATTATTTTTAATTGAGAATAAAGATAAAGAAATTTATCATAACGATGATTAAAGCAAGCTTCTATTCGGTTTTTATCCCACTGGGAAATAGATACAAGCAACAGCTAAGCTGTTACCATTGAGAACTATAAACCCAATATTTCTTTCACTACAGGATAAAATGATTATTTGGGGTTTAGAATGGAACAAGGAGTTTGAAAATTTTGATTATTTAATTATGTCTAAGTGTGTTATATTTAAATATTTCACCACCTTAAAATGATCTTTTAATATTCTAGTATTTAAAAATTACGAAGAGACTCAGAATTACTCTTTCCTGGAAATCCAACAACCTTAATATATTTAAACAACCTCCAGGCATGAAAAGCAGGATTTCAGGACAGCACTGCAGATAGAGGACAACAAGTATCTGACCTTTCCTGGCATCATTCCCTGTGGTTTACTACATTCGAAGCGGAATGGGATGAATTTGGGCAAAGAGTTTGAGCCTATTCAGCTATGACCTGCAGAACCTGTACTCAGCTAGACACTATGTCACAACCCCTGACTGGAAATAGTCGATATACCACATCACCATTATTGGTTATAAAATGTGAAAAAGCTCATCAGTGTCTAATAAGGAACACTTTGTGTTTCCTTCACCAGTGCCTCACCGTTTAAAGAACCTAAGTCTGGGAGAAACAGACGAAAGGAGGGCTAGAAAGCTTGGCTGGTGTTTCCTTCCAGAGCAGCCTGAGCTGCTCTGGTCTTATGTGGAAAGCCTGGAGATTAATTCTGGGACACTCCATCCCTAAACTTGCATGTGCAGAAAGACTCACCTGGGGAAGTTCTTTAAAAGGTAGATGCATCCTGCCCAACCTCCAAAGATCGCAGGTGATGGATTTGGAGTGTGGGTTTAGGAATCCAAGTGTTTAAAAATGTCCCCAGGAAATCCTGAAGTAGGTGCCAGAAACCCATATTTACACCTTACCCTCACTCTGAATGAGAGTTAAACTCTTCTCTAATTATCTTGAGAAAGATAATCCTACAGAATTCTTTTTTTGAAGAAGAAGATTAGCCCTGAGCTAAAACCTGCCACGAATCCTCCTCTTTTTGCTGAGGAAGACTGGCCCTGAGCTAACATCCATGCCCATCTTCCTCTATTTCATACGTGGGATGCCTGCCACAGCATGGCTTGATAAACAGTGCGTAGGTCCGAACCGGCAAACCCCAGGCCGCTGGAGCAGAATGTGCAAACTTAACCGCGTGCCACTGGGCTGGCCCCTAGAATTCTTATTTGTTATGGGGAGTTGTTTTTTAAAGCAGGAGATAGGGGGTGAATATTTATGGAGAAGATTTTTTTTTTATGTTTTTATTCAACAAATGTTTATTAGGTATCATCTAGGTGCCAGACATTGTGCTGTAGGCAAATCAGGAAAACAGCATCATCCTAATCTCTCATCACCTTCAGAACCTAATTTCCTCTCAAAACAAAAGGAGAGACTGAAGTAAGAAGACATGGAATAAACTAGTAGCCAGAAATAACACAGAAGGCAATAACAAGAACAACGACAATAATAAAGTGCTAACAACCTTGTCAAAATGAGATGGCTAAGCTAAGTGGTGATAAAACTGTTTCACTGACTTAAGGCTGATTATATGTTTCTTGTATAATAAAGCGAGTTACTAAGACCACTATGACAAGTCACAGGTTATTAGGCCAAAGTTGGCTTTTGTAAATTTTTTTAATTAAAGATTGGCACCTGAGCTAACAACTGTTGACAGTCTTTTTTTTTTCTGCTTTTTCTCCCCAAATCTCCCCAGAATATAGTTGTATATTTTAGTTGTGGGTCCTCCTAGTTGTGGCATGTGGGACACCGCCTCACCGTGGCCTGATGGGTGGTACCATGTCTGTGCCCAGGATCCAAACCAGCGAAACAACAAGCTGCCGAAGCGGAGCATGCAAATTTAAACCACTCAGCCACAGGGCCAGCCCCTGGAAATCTTTTTAAGTGAGTCCCTGGTAAGGGTAAGAATGTAACATAAAATAAAGAGTGAGATAGAGGCCTAAAATTGTGTTGATCATTTTTGCGATTTTAAGTTCAGGAAAAAAATCTCACTTTTCCAGAGGTTTAGAATTGTTATATTACAGACAGTTTGTTCTTTTGTTCAAAGTATAACTGAGGCCAAATAGACTTCTGAATAGCAAACATCACATCTCCCTTTGATCCAACAGTTACAACTTGCTTGATTTTCACAAAAGGAAAGTACTCGTCCCCAGAACGGTTGTCAGCAGGAGATAAAAGCTTGTAACGGCTTCACCTCCTCATAATGCTTGCTGCCCCTCAAATTTCAAATATTGACAGATAAAGCAAGATTCTCCATGGCATATTTATGAGTAGTATCAAAATTAACTGAAATAAGTTTCTCACAAATGTTAGACCTTTGTTGTCTTATATTCAGAGGTAGTTTTGATATATTTTAGTTTAATTCATTTTAAATATAGCTTTAGAAAATTAAAATAAAAATGCACCAGAGCCAAGTGGGATTTATGCCAGTAATGCAAGGATGGTTCAATATAGGAAATCTATTAATATAATGAACAATTTCAATAGATCAAAAGAGAAAATTATACAATTACATTATGAATTCTGAAAATGTTTGATAACATGCAGCGTCCATTACTGACAAAGACTCCTGATAATCATAGAACAGGAAGATCACTTTTTTAAAGTGATTTGTAACATATGCTTTATGTTCAGTACTACCCTTGCCCTGAGCCCCACATTTTAGAGCCCACCCCCACCCTTCCACTGCTGGACCACCCTCAGGGGAACCAGGACCACAGAATGCCCTGCCCAAACATCCCCAAGCCCACTTCTGGGACAGCACAGTCTCTTCTGCAGGTTCATCCTCCAGTGGGCAGACCATACCCCTCACAGTTTGCACACCCCAGGCCCTGGTGATGATCAAGGACTGACTGTTTACAAGGGGATGAACACAGAGTTTGGAAGTTTGGCTGAGGTATCCCAACACATGAGCTGAGCGTTAGGCTTCTCCATTTGGGTCAAATTAAGGGAATGATGAGAAAGAGAGCAGGCTAAAAGGACTGGGTTTCCCCACGCTGCTACATTCCAGCACAAACTCTGAAGAGTCCTGAAATTCTGTGGTTGAACCTGGCTTCCAGATCTTTATGAAGGATATACTTCATGATAAATAATTATTTTACTTTGCAAGTTTTAGCTTGATTAATAACTTTAAAATATTAACAGATTTGTTATATGGGCCTCCATTTGGACTCCTGTCCCAGTTCCCACAAATGTCAAGGGAAGACTGGTATGCCAAGATGTAATATAATAGAGAATGGTATTATCTTGAGCCCAAAACCAGCATCATGTGCATTAAGGAAAAACAAAATACGGTTAATCCTTTTAAAGCAGAAGCAAAATGAAAATGTCCATTATCACTACTATTTATCAATATTGTTCTACAGGCATTAGCTAAAACAATTGGATAAGAGAAAGAAATTACAGACATAAAAAATTGTTAAGGAAAAGCAAATCATCATTATTTGTAGATTATAGGGAATATCTGGCTAGTGGATATAAAAGAATCAAATGGGAAAAGAGATTAAACATAATTTTTAAAGTTCATTTAATTGTCTTGTAATAAATTCAATATACAAAAATCAATGGAATCAGCCAATTAACAAATAAAATATAAGAAAAATTCTATTTATAATTGCAACAAAATGTAAATATATACACATAAGAGAAACTTTAAAATTTGCAACATATAAAAATTTTGCTTTTAGACAGATAAATAAACTTATAAGAATGGTCACGGTAATCCTGAAAAAGAAGACTAATTAAGGACACTGGCTCATTAGATCTTAAAATCTATTATAAAGCCACAGTAATTAAAATAGCATGGTGCTTTCTCTATGAAGAGACAGACAGAGCAGTGGAACAAAAGAAAGTACCCAGACATGGACCAAAATGGATAGGGAAATTTAATATATGATAAAGGAGTCATATCAAATCAGTGGAGAAATGATGGATTTTTCAAACAATGATTTTGGAATATCTCATTGCAACAACTATTTTGGGGGGATGGATGTAGTGCATCTATGGACTCCTGACTTTAAAGCAAATCCCAGAGACATGAAAGATGTTGGGGTCTAAAGTTAAACCACAATAAAGAATACTAGAAAAAACACAGGACTTTTGTATCAACTTGGAGTGGGGAGGTTTTCTAAGCGAGACATAAAATCTAGATGTAGAAAAAGAAAAAAGTAAAAATTCTCACCATGTACGAAACAGAATTTAGCACAGGAAAAAAATAATAAAGTCATACACATCTACAATTAACAAGGTTAAAAAAAGAAAATTAAAAAGCTGTTGCAACACAAATGACAAGGGACTAATCTCTTTAATGTATACTTACATAATGAACAAATTAATAAGAAAAGTAACAATTTAATAGAAAAAGGAAAAGGAGGGAAAGAATATGCAAAGAACATTCACAGAAAAAAATATAAAAAGATACTCAACTCATTTATAATAAATAAATAAGTGCAACTGTAATAAAATACAAATCTTTAACCTTTCATACCATGATGTATGTAGAGTGTAAATGGCTACCCTTGTTCACTGATTTTACAATTCCAGCTCTAGACTTTCATCCTGAAGATATTCTTGGCATAAGTGCAAAAACCTATGTAAATGTCTATTCAGTGCAGCATTATTATCAGTAGCAAAAGATGACAGTGACCTCAATGTCCATCGCCACAGGGTGGTTAAATAAACATTGGTACCTTTATCCACCTGCATACATGGCAGTCATTTTTTTACAATGGTAAATCTAAATGTATGATTGTAAAACTAAATGTCTCAAAGGTATGTTGCAACTGAAAAAAGCAAGCTGAAGAGCAGTTTGAGTAGGACCCACGGGATTCTTCCGTCTATGTGTGTGAATGTGTGTGCTTAAGGGTTAGATATTCAAGCATATTTGTAGACATAGAGAACATCCCTATTTCCTAAGAAACTAGCAGTTATCACCTTGGAGGAAGACTGAGAGATTAGAGTTCAGAAGCTGGAGGGAGGCTCTTCTCTGGCTGTTCTCTTATGTATTATTTTTCTTATTAAGCATATATTTTCATTTTTCAAAATAATTAAAATAGTGAGATATTTTATACCAAAAGCAAAAGCAGCAAAAGAAAAAGTAGTAAGTCAGACTTCATCAAAATCAAAAACTTCTGTGCTACAAATGATACCATCAACAAACTAAAAAGGGGCGCCAGCCCCATGGCGTAGTGGCTAAATCTGGTGTCCTCCACTTCAGCAGCCCAGGTTCACAGGTTTAGATCCTAGCCACGGACCTACACCACTCATCAAACCATGTTGTGGCAGTGATCCCTATACAAAATAGGGGAAGATTAGCACAGATGTTAGCTCAGGGCTAATCTTCCTCCAGCAAAAGAAGAGGAAGATTGGCAACAGAAGTCAGCTCAGAGCAAATCTTCCTCACCAAAAAAGAAAGAGTAAGAAAGTAAAAAAACGATCCACAGAATGGGAGAAAAAATTTGCAGGTCACGTATCTGATAAGAGATTTGTATCCAAAATATACAAATAATACTTACAACTCAATAATAAAAAGATAAATAACTCAATTAAAATAATGGGCAAAGGATGTGAACAGACATTTCTCCAAAGAAGCTATACAAATGACCAGTAAGCACATGAAAAGATGCTCAATATCATTAGTCATCATGGAAAGGCAAATCAAAACCATAATAAAATATCACTTCACATCCACTCAGATGGCTACAATCAAAAAGACAGAGAATAACAAGTGTTGGTGAGGATGTGGAGAAGCTGAAACTCTTATAAATTGCTGGTGAGAATGTAAAATGGTGCTGTCACTTTGGAAACAGTTTGGCACATCCTCAAAATGTTAAACATAGAGTTATCAGGAGACCAGCAATTCCACCCTTAGGTTCATTTCCAGGGGAGAAATAAAAAATATACATCCACACAGAAACTTATATATGAATTACGTTCATATCAACATTTTCAATAATAACTAATAAGTGGAAACCATCCAAATATCCATCAATTGACGAAGGAGTAAATAAACTGTGGTACAACACAATGGAATATTATTCAGGAAAAAAAAGGAATGAATTACTGATACACACTACAACACAGATGAACCCTGACACATGTTACATGAAAGAAGCCAGTTAGAAGTCCACATATTATATGATTCCATTTATGTGAAATGTCCAGAACAGGCAAATATATAGAGAAAGAAAACAGATGAGTGGGCTGGGGAAGGGAGGTTGTGGGAGAGGGAATGGAGTGTGACTGCAAATGGGTGTGGGGTTTCTTTTGGGAGTGATGAAAATGTTCTAAAATTAGACTGGGGTGATTGTTACACAACTCCACGAATATAATAAAAATGTTGAAACTATACACTTTAAATGGGTCAATTCTATAGTATGTGACAAATCTCAAAAAAGTTGCTTTTAAAAAAGAAGTGTCAGGGCTGGCAGTGTCCTTAGAAGTCGTCTGATCCAATCCCTCCTTTTGCACATCTGAGCGCTGAAGCCCAGAGAGGCTATCAGGAGACCTTCCTGAGGGAGCACAGATATTCAGGGGCAGATGGAAAATGAGAGGAAAAAGCTCCCACATTCTGGAATGGGGGCTTGTCCTTCACAGGGAATGCAGCCTCAATGTGCCTGCTGACCATATGGCCCTTTCAGTGCTCCCACGCTTGTAGAGGAAAGCTCATCCTGCTGGATGGCGGGGAAGGGATTGTGCCTGAGCCAAATACGGCCAAAGAAGGCCACTCATGAGTCATGCAGGAAATCTTTATTGGAGCCCTCCATGAGGCAGGCAGTTTGAAGGACTGGGGAGGCAACGGTGAACAAAACAAAACATTCCCTTTCTTGATGGAGCTTACTTCTCTATGATGATAACAGCTCATCTTTATAATGCATTGTGTGTTACAAACTTTACATGGGTCATCTCATGTCATCCTCACAACAACCCTATTGGGATTCTTATTGTGCCCATTTTACTGATGGAAACACTAAGGCTCAAAGAGGTCAAGTAGCTAACCTGAAGTCACAGAGCTGATAAACGGTTTAGTCGGACTGCAATTATGACACTCTGACCCTAGAACTGTGTTTTTAACCTCATGCTGGTCTCTTAGTTGACCTAGAAAATAAATAAACAACAACAAATGGTCAATTAATCGTCAGTGGTGAGAGACAGGTTGGGAGGGGCATTTAAATATCATTTAGATGCAGTAATCAGTCTCTGTGAAGAGGTGCTGAAGACGGAGAGCTGAAGAGTGAGGAGCTTCCCTGGGAGCAGGAAGAGAAGGCTGGGGGTGCTTGATGTGTTGCCGCTCATGAGCTGGAGTACAGGGGGAGGTGGGAGAGGCAGGGGTGGGGGCAGAGCAAGCAAGCCCTGATTGGGCCGTGGAAATGAGTTTGGATTTCATTCTGAATGCAATAGGAAGGCACTGGATGGTTTTAAGCAAGGTGCTGTATGAAGTAATAAGATCTGATGTATCAAATCCCTCTGGATGCTGAGTGGAGATTGAGAAGAGAGGGGTGAGAGGAGAAGCAGAGAAAGCAGTTGGGAAGGTAGTGCTGCAGCCCAGGTGAGGGAGGTTGATGACTTGGACCTGGTGGGAGCAGTGGAAATGGAGAGAAGGGACCCCTTCAAAATGGTACTGGAAGTAGAATCAACAGTTCTTGATAATGGGTTGGGCATGAGAGGAAAGAAAAGGAAGGGTGTAGGATTCCTAAGACCCTGTCATGGGCTCTGTATCAGGCCACGATACCCCGTGTATTAATCATGTCTTTTATTTTCTATATTCTAATGCTTTGACATCTGAGGCCTTGATGACCCTGTAGGGACTGTCCCTCCCAGAGTCACCGAATTTCTAGAGAGAGTAAACAACTTATTCATGAGTATCCTTTTCAAACACAAACCAACCAATCCAGAGCCCACACCCCAACCACCTCCTTTATAGGTTCTCACACTCTGTGTCACTATCCACCTGCCCTAATCACTCCAGGGCCAGGTGCTATACAACTAGGGACAGCCCCTGGGCCCCAGAGCTCACTGAAATGCAAACTAGTGAGTCCTAAGCCGGCTCACCCTGCCTCACCTGTTCAAATGAGCAAGTCTCTTTTGTGCCGCTGAAGAAACCACAAGAGTCTAGACAAGGCATGCCCTCTCCCTTCTCCATCCCAGCCGCCAACCCCATCATCTTCACTGATGTCCTCTAGACTGAGAAACAGAGCTGGGCTCCCACTCCACTGCCTCCACCACACCAGGCAGAAGGAAGCCCTTCAGCTCCAGGCTAGGAATGAGGCTCCAAATTATGTGCTCACAGCACTGTTCATTCCCTCCCAGCTGCACTTGAACACCCAATGCTATTGATATTGCAGATATTATTTTAACAATAACCTCCAAGATAATTAAGTCAGTGAACATCTCTGCCTGGGGAACTATAGGCAAGGTCTGTGAGAGGGTGGGACAGGGGTGACTGAGCATATCCACACTATTAAAAGAGGTGAGAATTAGCAGAGGCACTTAGAAGGATTTCCAAGAGTTGTTAAAGGTGATCAAAGCCTTTTCTTCCTCAATAAGACCTTAATTGTGCTGAGAGTTACCACAATTAAGCAGTGGGTAGCAAATAAAATGCCCTGGCTCTTTGTAAAGTGAAGCAAGGAAATTGTGAAACTGGGTTTCAACCAGCAAGATTTTCAAACTACTGCCAGAAAAGTTCCCAGAGTACTAGATTCTGAGGCAGTGTGAGTACAGAGACAAACACACTCCACTGCATCTGCTCTAAATCCTTGAAGCTAAGATGCAAAAGTTTCCAGAAGAGTGCCTGAGCCAAGACCTTCAATGTACTGATAGGCATGATGGGGCCCAAGAGGTGATGTGACATGGCTGAGGTCACACAGCTGGGGAGTGGCAGAGCCATGAGGAGCACTGATACTGTGGCCTATTTGGAGGTCAGTGGGCATTTTTGAGTGGGGCACATTTCACCTTGGACCTCCTTCCTTTCCCCACCCCATCCCTATGTGCTCTCATTCCCTAAAGATGGTCCAGGCAGGTCAGACTTCTATTTGGCCTTCATGATGTAAACAGGCAGCCCTCTCCAGAGAAGACCACAGGAGATGGATGATTCCTCAGGGCGTCCACAGCACTCTCAGTTCTCAGTGTGCTCATCCTCTCTTCACTAGCCCCTATGGTATGTAGGGGCAGAAAAATTTTCACTTCTTTCCCTCTAGGTTCTTTGGCTGGCCTAATAATTAAAGTGACATAAAATAGATTAACAGGAGAAAGGCAAATTTAATTTTGTACATACAGGATCCCCATAAAAAAGTGAGACCCAAAGAAGTGACCAAAGCAGAAAGCTTTTATACCTTTTAGACAAAGAAACAATAAATTTGTGAATAATTGACAAGACAAAGGGGTTTGGGCCTTTTGAGGTAGTAAATTAGTGGAGAAGCAACAATCCTTGTTTATACAGTTATCTCAACCCTAAATTCCCTATTTCTGGTGATAAGGATTCCTTCTATCCTCCTGGTACAGGAAGGGTAATTTCCACATGGGAGATTTATCTCTTGCTTTTGGGAGGACAAAAGAGGGTCAGGGTGGATGAATGAACCAAGGACTCCCAGCAAGTGGGGCAGCAGTTGTGGTGTATGCACAGCAGCAAGAGTGGCCTGAAGGTTACCATCCAGTAAACCAGTCCAGAGTTTTGAGTATACCATACTCCCATGTTGGTAGGCTCACCTGTCAGTCAAGGAGCCACTTCAGAGAAAGTAACAGCTCTCAATTCACCAGCTGAGGACAACATCAGCATCATGGCAGAATGAGCTCTTCCCCTAGACCCTTAGACTCTCCCCCTCAAGATACAATGAAAAGAACATTCACAAACCAACAGAGGACATTCACACAACACAAAAGACATCTGAGAGACCCACGCAACCATATGTCTGAAGGTGGAGAGGCTAGACCACCAGGAGGAAAAGGTAGGAGGTAAGAGGATCTCCTTTCCCTCCCCCAGTGACATCAACCCAGGGCACAGGATCGCATGTGGCTCTGTGGGAACACCTTTGCTCTCCAAATTCCCTCACAGCCCATGGGAAAGGCCCACACAGAGGTGGCTAAGATATTGTGGAGTGTCTTCATCAAGTCAGCACCCAAGCAGAGCAGATAGCAAGGGCAGAGTGAGAACATCCCCAGGATCACACTTGTGATGGAAGCCCCCCTCCCTACTCCCAGAACTCCAGCTTTGCTGGTCGACCAGAGTGCCCATACGTATGTTACAAAAACAGCAGCTGTGAGCAAGCTAGCCAGAAATGAGAGACTGGCCCTGTCAGCATAGATTCTAAGGACAGGCACAGATGCCAGGGATTGTGATGCTTTCAGAATACACAACTCCAGAGCACCCCACCCCCCTCATGGCACTAGGTGGAAGCTGTGACCACATAATATCACTATGCAGAGGCATGAATCCACACCATCAAACAGTATAAGGAAATATATTAATACTCTAGGATAGAAGGAAAATGACAAGCATCCAGAAATCAACCCTGAATGCACAGAAATTCACAATCTAAATGGTAGAGAATTCAAAATAGTTATCATTAAAAAACTGAACAAGTTACAAGAAAATACAAATAGTTCAATGAAATCAGGAACAAAATTAATCAACAGATGGAATTATTCACAAAAGAGATTGAAACTATAAAGAAAAACCAATCAGAAATGTTGGAGATGAAAAACACAATGGATGAGATAAAGAAAAATCTAGAGTTCCTGAATAACAAAGCTGATATCATGGAGGATAGAATTAGCAGTCTGGAGGACAGAAATATAGAAATGTTTCAGATGGAGGAGAAGAGAGAACTAAGACTAAAAAGAAATGAAGAAATTCTCTAAGATATATCCAACTCAATTAGGAAATGCAACAAAGGATTATACATATTGCAGAGGGAGAAGAGAGGGAGAATGAAGCAGAGAAAACCTGTTCAAAGAAATAATACCTGAGAACTTCCCAAACCCGGGAAAGAAGCTGGAAGTACAAGTGAAAGAAGCTAATATAACTCCTAATTATATAAATGTAAAAGACCTTCTCAAAGGCATATAGTAGTAAAACTGGCAAAAGTCAATGACAGGAAAAAATATTAAGGGCAGCGAGGTAAAAGAAAATAACTTACAAAGGAACCCCTATCAGACTTTTAGTGGATTTCTCAGCAGAAACCTTACAGGCTAGGAAAGAGTGGAATGATATATTAAAAATCCTGAAAGACAGAAACTTTCACCAAGGATACTCTATCCAGCAAAAATATCCTTTAGATTAGATGGAGAAATAAAAACTTTCCCAGATAAACAGAAGCTGAGGGAGTTCATTGCCACAAGACATGGTCAAGAAGGCCCTCATAGGGCTGGCCCTGTGGCTGAGTGGTTAAAGTTCCACATGCTCCACTTCGGGAGCCCAGGTTTGCCAGTTCAGATCCCAGGCACAGACCTACTCCACTCAACAGCCATGCTGTAGAGGCATCCCACACACAAAATAGAGGAAGACTGGCACAGATGTCAGCTCAGAGTGAATCTTCCTCATCCCCCCAAAAAAGCCCTCATACCAGAAAAAAAAAAAAAGAAAAGAAAGGGTTTACAAAGCCTTGAGCAAGGAGATAAATAGGTAGACAAAATCAGAAATTTGCAGCTCTCTATCAGAACAGGTTAGCAAACAATTAATTATAACGTTAAAGATAAAAGGAAGGAAAACATCAAAAATAAATATAATATTGTCATTTTAATCACAAACTCACAACACAAGATGGAATAAGTTGTGACAACAATAACTTAGAAGGGGAAGGGGAAAGGGATGGAATTGGCTTAGCCTAGGAAAATAAGAGGCTACCAGTAAATGGACTATCTTATCTAAGAGTTTTTTTATACAAATCTCATGGCAACCACAAAACAAATAATCAGAACAGAGACACAAATGATAAATAAAGGGAAAACCATCATAGAGAACTACCAAACTGAGTTTTGATAGTTCAAACTACACAGCATGAAAAACAAGAGAAATACAGAACAACTGCAAAATGAGTGATAAAATGGCAGTATTAAGCCCTCAAAAATCAATGATCACTCTAAATCTAAGTGGATTGAATTCTCCAATCAAAAGACACAGAGTGGCAGGCTGGATTAAAAAACAAGATCCAATAATATGCTGCCTCCAGGAAACACATCTCAGCTCCAATGACAACCACAGGTTCAGAGTAAAAGGATAGAAGACAATACTCCAAACTAATAGCAAATATAAGAAAGCAGGTGTTGCCATACTTGTATGAGACAAAGTAGACTTCAAGATAAAACAGGCAATGAGAGACAAAGAGGGGCAGTATATAAGGACAAAAGAGACACTCCACCAAGAAGATGTAACACTTATAGATATGTATGCACCCAACACAGGAGCACCAAAGTACAGAAAGCAACTATTAACAAACCTAAAAGGAGATATTAACAACAACACAATAATAGTAGGGGACCTGAACACCCCACTTACATCAATGGATAGATCATCCAGACAGAAAGTTAACAAGGAAATAGTGGATTCAAATGAAAAACTAGACCAGATGCACTTAATAGATATACAGAGAACACTCCATCCCAAACCAGCAGAATACACATTCTTCTCAAGTGAGCATGGAATTATTCTCAAGAATAGACCATATGTTGGGAAACAAGGCAAGCTCCGATAAATTTAGGAAGAGTGAAATCATATCAAGCATCTTTTCTGGCCATAATGCTGTGAAACTAGAAATCAACTACAAGAAAATAGCTAGGAAAGTGACAAATATGTGCAGATGAGACAACATGCTACTGAACAATCAATGGATCACTGAAGAAATTAAAGGAGAAATAAAAAAATATCTGGAGACAAATGAAAATGAAAATACAGCCTACCAACTCATATGGGATGTAGCAAAAGTGGTCCTAAGAGGGAAATTCATAGCAATACAGGCCCACCTTAACAAACAAGAAAAATCTCAGATAAGGAATCTTAACCTAACAGAATTAGAAAAAGAAGAACAAACAAAGCCCAAAGGCAGCAGAAGGAGAGAAATAATAAAAATTGGAGAAGAAATAAAAGGAAGTTGAAACCAAAAAAAAACTAGAAAGGATCAATGAAACTAAGAGCTGGTTCTTTGAGAAGATAAACAAAATTGACAAGCCCTTAGACAGACTCACCAAGAAAAAGAGAAGTCTTAAATAAATAAAATTAGAAATGAAAGAGGAGAAATTACTATGGATACCATAGAATTACAAAGGATTATAAGAGAATACTATGAAAAACTATATGCCATCAAATTGGACAATTTAGAAGAAATGGATAAATTCTTAGACTGACACAACCTCCCAAAACTGAATCAAGAGGAAACAGAGAATCTGATTTGACCAATCACAAGCAAAGAGATTGAAACAGTAATCAAAAACCTCCCAAAAAATAAAAGCTCAGGACCAGATGGCTTCTCAGGAGAATTCTACCAAACATTCAAAGAAGATTTAATATCCATCCTTCTCAAACTATTCCAAAAAGTTGAAGAAGACATTTTATGAGGCCAACATCACCCTGATTCCAAAGGCAGACAAGGACATCACAAAGGTGGAAAATTACAGGCCAATATAGCTGATGAACATATATGCAAAAATCCTCAGCAAGATGTTGACAAATCAAATACAGCAAGACATTAAAAAGATCATACATCATAATCAAGTGGGATTTATACCAGGGATGCAGGGATGGTTCAACGTCCACAAATCAATCAATGTGATACACCATATTAAGAAAATGAGGCATAAAAACCACATGATTATCTCAATAGACACAGAGAAAGCATTTGACAAGATCTGATAGCCATTTATGATAAAAACTCTCAATAAAATGAGTATAGAAGGAAAGTACCTCAACATAATAAAGGTCATATATGACAAACCCACAGCCAACAACATATCAATGGGGAAAAACTGAAAGCCAACCCTCTGAGAACAGGAACAAGACAAGGGTGCTCACCCTTGCCACTCTTATTCAACATAGAAACAGTAAAACTCTTGCTGTTTGTGGACAACATGATTTTATATATAGAAAACCCTATAGAATCCACTGGAAAACTATTAGAAATAATCAACTACATCAAATTTGCAGGGTATAAAATCAACTTACAAAAATCAGTTGCATTTCTATACTCTAATAACAAACTAACAGAAAGAGAACTCAAGAACACAATCCCACTTACAATCGCAATAAAAAGAATAAAATATCTAGGAATAAATTTAACCAAGGAGGTGAAAGATCTATACAATGAAAACTATAAGACATTATTGAAAGAAATTGATGATGACATGAAGAAATGGAAAGATATTCCACACACAAGGATTGGAAGGATAAATATAGTTAAAAGGTCCATACTACCTAAAGCAACTACAGACTCAATGGAATCCTAATCAGAATCCCAGTGGCATTCTTCACAGAAATAGAACAAAGAATCCTGAAATTCACATGGGGCAAGAAAAGACCCCGAATAGCTTCCTGAGAAAAATAGGAATCCTGATAAAAAAGAACAAAGCTGGAGGCAATGCAATCCCTGACTTCAAAATAAACTACAAACCTATAGTAATCAAAACAGCACCGTACTGGTACAAAAACAAACACACAGATCAATGGAACAGAATTGAAATCCCAGATATATAACCACACATCTATGAACAGCTAATCTTCAGCAAAGGAGCTAAGAACAAACAAGGGAGAAAGGAAATTCTCTTCAATAAATGGTGCTGGGAAAACTGGACAGCCACATGCAAAAAAATGAAAGTAGACTATTATCTTTCGCCACACACAAAAATTAACTCAAAATGAATCAAAGACTTGCAGGTAAGACCTGAAACCATAAAACTCCTAGAAGAAAATATAGGCAGTACATTATTTGACACTGGTCTTTTAGAAGGATCTGTTAGAAGGGTCTGAATAGAAGGATACCATGTCTATTCAGGCAAGGAAACAAAAGAAAAAATAAACAAGTGGGACTTCATCAGACTAAAGAGCTTCTGCAAGGCAAAGGAAACCAGGAACGAAATGAAAAGACAACCCACCAACTAGGAGAAAACATTTGCAGATCATGTATCCAACAAGGAGTTTATCTCCAAAATATATAAAGAACTCACACAACTCAACGACAACAAAAAACCCAATCAAAAAATGGGCAGAGGATGTGAACAGACATTTTTCCAAAGAGGATATACAGATGGCCAACAGGCATATGAAAAGATGCTCAACATCACTAATCATCCGGGAAATTCAAATCAAAACTACACTAGGTTATCACCTTACACCCGTTAGAATGACTATCACCACCAAGACAAAAAATAGCAAATGTTAGAGAGTATGTAGAGAAAAGGGAACCCTCATGCACTGCTGGTGGGAATGCAAACTGGTGCAGCCACTATTAAAAACAGTTTGGAGATTTCTCAAAAAATTAATAGAAATACTATACAATCCAGCTAACCCACCACTGGGTGTTTATCCAAAGAACTTGAAATCAATAATTCAAAGAGACTTATGCATCCCTATGTTCATTGCAGCGTTATTCATAATAGCCAAGAAGTGGAAGCAACCCAAGTGCCCATTGACCAATGACTGGATAAAGAAGATGTGGTATGTGTATACACAATAGAATACAACTCAGTCATAAAAAAAGGACAAAATCATCCCATTTGCAACAACACAGATGGACCTTGAGGGCATTATGTTAAGTGAAATAAGCCAGACAGAGAAAGACAAATACTGCATGATTTCACTCATATGTGGAAGATAAACTAACACACAAACAAAGAGAACAGTTTAGTGGTTACCAGAGGGGAAGAGGTTCAGGGGGTGGGCATAAGGGGTAAAGGGGCACATTTATATGGTGACTGACAAATAATAATATACAACTGAAATTTCACAGTGTTATAAATTATTATGACCAGTAACCTTTTTTAAAAAAAAAAAAAGACAGAGTCAGAACATCCTTCTTGCACTGGCTGTTTCTCAAGTACCTTTAATTGAAAATAATCAGTATGCCAAAGAGGCATATTTTGTGGTGACATATTGTGCTCCCCTTCAGGTTCTTGACTGAGGCTGCTCAGAAAGCTGACTCTGACTTCGTTATCTTTGTATTCCTAGTGCTCAGCTCACGCCTGGTCCATATTTCATAGATGTGGGCTGAATGTATGAAAGGAGGGAGGTAAGGAGGGGGAGGAGGGGGAGATGGAGAAAAAGAGGAAAAGGACAGAGGGGGAGAAGGGAGGAAAAAGAAGTGAGGGAAAAAGAAGGGAGGAGTAAAGGAAGAAGGGAGGGAGGAAGGAAAGAAATCCCCTGTGAACACCCTCCCCAGCACTGTGCCAGGCCTCCAACCTTTCCCTTCCATCTTCTGCCATCCAAGCTCACTGTCCTGCTCCCTCAAGCTCCTCTCTCTGCTTTATGAGGTACCATCCAAATTGTCTGACAAACAATTTTTGCTAATAAATTAGTGAATTAGAATGACAAATTTAATTCCTCAACAAACTTTAAGCAGAAAAAACAATATGCTTAAACCTAAAGATGCCTTTAGCAAACCCCTTTGGGAGAAATACCAGGACTGGCAGGCTTTGCACACCCCTCAAACTGGCCTTTCTTCCCTGGAAATAGAGGAAATCCTATTAATCCAAAGAAAATAATTATGTATGGAATTCAATGTGGGATCTTGTCTGATCTAACAGAACTGAACTTTCCGTTATAGCTTCAAGTTGGGCTTTCTTTTATGTAACACAAAATATTCATCTCTCCTTAGTAATGTCAGTACAGCTGAAACATTTTGAGGAAAACACTATTAGATTTGACTATTGGCCCAATATCAGTATATCACAAAGTTACTTCTTGAACCCTGGATTGTTCTCCGGGTGTCTTTTTCTAAATTAAAGAAACAGTCTTAAAATAATTTATCACTAAAAAATGTTATCATTCTGATTCTGCTAGAAAATTAAATCCTCAATCTTTATTTCATGGTTTAGATAACTCCATCTCTTACTACATCTCAGTAACGCATCATTTAGTCTCTGAATGCACAGCTCTTCTGCATTTAACTCTCTGGCTCTACTCGATCAGGAAAACATTAGCATAAAAACCAGAAGGAACTGAAAACTTAAAAGGACCTTTAGCACCGTGGATGATACTTGCTTTCATTTCAAATCACCTTTGTATATTTGCTCAAAAGAAAAATAGTAACAATAACTCTTTGCAAAACAGGGACTATTGAGAAGTTCATTTTTCCCATTTTGTTTTATTTCTAGAATATTGAAGAAGGGCCTGTGGTGTCCTTAGGAGAGTACACACAAAAGCTGGAAAATGACACCCTTGTCCTGATATCGCACAGGTAATTCTTCCTTCTGCAGTCTTCCTTTGTAGGTGAGGGGTTTCTTTACCGCCACCTCTGCTGTTCACTTCGGAGCCCAGAGAATGGATAGATTTCAGATGCAGGCGGTGCCCTAGCTAAATGAAGACACAGCTTCCTGGAAGACAAAGACAATTCCCAAAGCAGCCCCACTGCCCATCTCTCCTCAGGGGCAGAGGACAATTAACACTTTGCGCAGACTGGCAGAAACAAACTTGAGCTGGTTGGCACTGCCTGTGTGGGGACAGGTGGGTGCAAATAGTGATCCACTGTGCCAGGGCCACCAGAGACCTACATTCTACCTGTCCCGCTACAGAGATTGACGACCACACTGCATCACTGGGGTTTATTTTATTCACATCCACTCAAAAGCAGGGAAGAGTTGCAGGCATATCAGGAAATTAAAATTTGCCCTTTTCTACCCCACCCCCCAATATACAGCAGAAGCTTCCATAGAAGGCAGCCTGGGGTTGTTTAGGAAGTCTGGATCTAGGAGTTTGCAATGTCAAGTTTGATTCCAGGCTCTCCCTCTTACTAGCTCTGTGATGTGGACAGCATACCTGTTTTCTCCAGCCCCCATCCCCTCACCTGTAAAGCAAGCATACCTCTCCTACCCACCTCAGAGGGTTGCTGAGACTTTCAAATGGGAGAAGGGATGTACAAGACCTTCGCTTAGTAGAATTCCATGAATAATTATCATTGCTTTATAGACATCTAGCGCTCAGTCCCTCTGAATGAAGTCTAGTTGCTACCAAATGCCTTTGCCCCCCAGCAGTGGGTAGAGTGATTGCCAATGCGAGGCTCAGGAAGTCTTGCCCTAAGGGAAGAGGTGGTCAGGAAAAGGCTGAAGTTCTGAAGAGCTCTGTTTCCCATCTTCTTACTTGGTAAGGAGTCTTGGGCATATAACACAGCCTCTTAATTTCTTCGAAACCACTCTGGTGAGTCCCACAGAGAACTGAAGAGCCTGACCCAGAGTCTGACCCAGGATAACTTCAGCCCTGGAAGCTGAAGTCAAAAGCACCAGCTCCAACCTGCATACACAAGTCCACCTCTACGTGCCAGGCCTCAACAAGCTGCAGGTTGGAAGTGAATTTATGGAGTCACTGCTCTGTGTCCTCTTCTCCAGATTGCACCTGAGTATTGAATCCCTCTGATGGGTCTCAGAGAAGTCCAACAATCACGTGTAAAGCCCCAGAATAGTAAGTCTGGAGGAAACCTCAGACATCAACCGCACTTTGCAAAGAAAACCCTTCAGTGACTTCTCATTGCCCTCAAGATGTGGTCAAAATGCTGAGCACACCATGTGCAAGCGTCCCTCTGGCCTACATTTTCCTCCATGTTCCATAATCCAGTCCCAACCTCTGTTGCTCTAGAGCCTTCCCAAATGCTGTTTGTCTGTCTGAAATGTTTCTCTATCTCAACCAACCCACATCTTTTCCTAGCCAGCTCCTCCTTATCCTTCAGTCTCAACCTAAACTTCCTTATCTTCAGTCTCAGCAAAACAACTTGCCTCAAGAAGCCTTCCTGGACTCCTCAAACTAGGTCACATCTTCCCACAGCACCATACACTTCCCACATCCTAAAATGTGTCACCTTAAAATTATTTTTTTTTAATCTTAGTCTAACTTGCTATACTATAAGATCCAAAAGGACATGGACCGTCTGATTTATTCCAGCGATCTCCCTATTGCCTAGCACACATCTTGAGCACTAAATGAACAATTGTTAAATTAGTTTGAACCATCTGGTCTACCTCCCTTCATTTTTTTCCAGAGGAAGCTGACGGGGACCCACAGGAGTGAAGATATTCACCCAAAGCCACCTTATATCTTTGGTTGTAGCCAGGAATTAGAATCCAGCTCTCCTGACAACCAGTCCCAGGGTCCTTTCCATGCCACCCTCCTACTTTCTGACAGTACTTAACTCCCATTTGTCACAATCTCTGTGATTAAACAAGACTGATTCCAGACAAGGATCATGATTGCGTTTAGATTGTCTGACATCCATCTTCCCCATTCTGTATGAGGATGAACTGAGAAGACCGCTATTTCTCAAATTTTTCTATGGGCATGCTGGGAGTCTTATTTGGACATCACACAGCTAAGTACCTAGTTAGTAGGTAGGAGCACACTCTACCCCCACAGCTTTGTTCAGCATCTTAGAAAAGTAAATGCCACATGACAATATCCCTTTGGTGTAACTGTTGAAATGGCCTTCTTTCCCCAGTGAGGAAATATCCCAAATGAGTGCAAGGTTCCCTCCAGTGGTGTCATTTTCAATGAAGCTTGCCTGTGTCATTTGCAGTTAGGGGTTCATTGGTCAGAAGTGTTTTCTAGGGATGTGCACAATGGAAACCATTAGAGAGAGACTCGGAGCCGCCAGCCAGCCCAAAAGTTTAATCCACTGTATTAGCTGTAATGATGGTAGGCAGCTGCTAAAAGAGAGGAAAGAGGAGAAAGCAAGAGAGTGCCAGCCTTATACCAACACCCTCACATGAGGTTTTAACAAGAGCCCCAGTGCCGGATTTAATATAATTACAGCATTGATAATCACTTCCAGATTACTAAAAACACCTTTAAAATCCTTTAGATAATGAAAAGATCTGAAAAGACTATTCAATAAGCCTGTGTGCCTCCACTGTAAGTCACTATAGTGGAATTCCATCATCATTTTAATTTTGTTTGGGGTGGGGTGGGGCAACATCTCTCTTGCGGTAACTTTCAGGATCATTTCTCAGCTGAACGGTTTCATACTTGAATCCCAGAGAATGGTGACAGTCTTCTTTAGAAGGCATTGGGGAGTATAGGAATTCTCATCTCTACAACCAAAGTCATCAAAAATAAATTAGGACTTTAAAAAAAAAGAGAGAGGGTCCCTATAAAAGGCCCCAGATTCACACTTGCTCATCTGATGAGTTATAGTGTGTCATCTGTGTCAGTAACTCTGTGTCAGAAAGCAGCCAATGCAATATCTGTGGTACAAATTACAGACTTTGATCCCAACTTGCCCGTTAGAACAGAGAACTAGGTTTGCTCTTTATATTTTATATCTCCAAATGTCTCTGAGTGAGGAGATGAGAAAGTGTATTGAATCCTTCCGCTCCCTCTTTATCCATTTCTAAATTGGATCTTAGGACTTTGTGTGCTTACCTCACCTTTTATCCAGCCTGCACTGTGACTCATCTGCAAGCACAAATTACGTAGCTCAAGTATTCTTAGGAGAAATAATTAGCCACATGCCCCTCCTCCGCACACTCTCCTTTATTCCTCGGGAGGCCCAGATGCCTGAC
The DNA here is from genome assembly GCF_037783145.1 of Equus przewalskii. Classification (NCBI taxonomy): domain Eukaryota; kingdom Metazoa; phylum Chordata; class Mammalia; order Perissodactyla; family Equidae; genus Equus; species Equus przewalskii. Next base: position 47,982,504 of record NC_091837.1, on the reverse strand, counting down.
ATAAATCATTTAGTCCTGAGCCCTCGCACACACCTTTCCCACTGGATTCCATAATTGGCAAAGTAGTTGCCAACTGGGTTTAAAGTGATTTGAAATTGTTTTCCATCCAGTCTTGCTGATAGCAAAAGGTTTCCCCTTTACCTCAAGCATGAGTTACAGTAACATGATTGAATGTAACCAGTTATTCAGTTCAAGCTGTGATTCTGATACAGTATAGACAATATGAATTCCCCAGAGCTCAGTGAGGCCATCTCAATGGTCCGTTTAAGTCCAATTCAATTAGACTCACTATGGTTCTTAGACTTTCTTAGGTATGTTTGCAGCAGCCCTCAGGGTTGAATGTGAGACTGGTATTCATCTAGGACTTTTAAATTAGGTCTCAGGTGTCATCATTCTAAATGAATTATTACAGTGGTGTGTTCACACTGCTGTAGTTGAAGTTATGTTAGCATCTCCTCTCAACCATTTTAATCCACTGTGGAACGGAACTTGTCATGTAAGGTCTCTGTCAGAGAGTGACTTTTTCCTTGAAATCCAGTTTTTAAAATAATTGGTCTACCAAGTAAACACTGTGATATGCATTTTTTGATGGGGGGGGGAAGACTACCTTATTTTGTTTTTTTTTTTTGTTTGTACATTTGCTTTACTTTGTAAATGAGCACATGAAAAAATACCTATCAATATTGAATTTTCTCACGTTTAATAGTTTGAGTTTTGAACACCTGCCTATTGGGGGCCAGAGGGGCGGATCAGACCTAACAGGAAAGTTAATATATTGGTGAGCTCTTTTTTCAAAATTTCCTGTTGTCTGCCTCTATAATTTCTCCTTCTGGAGCCTCAGCTAACATTTTCTCCTTTCTTTTAATTTCCCGGGCTTTATATGAGCCCCATCATGACATCAGCAAGCATGCAGGAACACTTGCCAGTGTGGAGCTATTTCAGACACATTGAAAAGTACAAGCTCATTTCCCCATGCTAGAGTCACCTAAGAAACTATAGTTCCAAGCATGGTGACAGTGACATTAATACCACAGTAGAGGGATCAGCCAGCCTAATGGAGAAAGCACCCTATGCATGTGTCATCAATAACAAATCACATGCTGGGGAGAAAATAAAATAGAGGACCTACTTTTCTTTTGATGTAGGCAACGCAGACACAGTGGCAGTGTTCCAAGTTCCCCAAAACCAAGGGGTTGCAGTAATCCGCCTCACTCTGACGATGTATGCAAGAGAGAGTTTAAAACAACAGAGCCATGAAATTCAGAACAAAGCAACAACAGGTGAGCAGATTAAATGGGGCACTAATAGGGTGGTATAGAAATCAGAAAAACAGAATATGAACATAGGGTTTATTATTCGTTTCCAATGACAGAAAAGTTGAACTGGCAAATTGCCTGATATTTCTATATGCCATCTCTATGAGTATGCCTGTGCCTTTTGTCTATAAAGCATCAAAAGGAAGTGATATTTTGCAATCATATGATAAATTTGAGTGATATACCCAAAATGGAAAGTTCAGGTCTTCCAACTTCTCAAAACACCTGAATTATGCACAAAGACTAGAATGCGCTATCCATACGCAATGCTAAGTATATTTTCAGTCATCACTATCAAGCCCTAAGCAAAACCATGGTAGCCCTCATAGTTTACCTATGAAATACGTGTACGCTATAGCAAGTAGTGAAAGAAGTATTCTTCAGTGGCGTAAAGTGACGGAAATGGTGGAGGAAAATGCTAACTGATTTCAGTGTTGAAAATTAGTTGCTGCTGATTTAAGTGGATGATCTGGCTATTTTTATTTCATAAATACATTTTTTAAGAATTCACATACAATAAGGATAATGTTCACCAAATTCATCTTTGCCTACTTGGATTTTAGAGTTCTCTGATAGGATTTAGATAATCAAACTAATCCTATCTCAGGTTCTTTGCCCTTGCTATTATTCCCTCTTCATGAAAAGCTTTTCCCCCAACTATCTGCACAGTTTCCTGGTCACCAATATCAGGCCTCAGCTCAGATTTCATCCCCAGAGACTCCTTTCCTGACCCCCAAGCCAATGCAGCCCGGTCTCCCTGTCACACTTTGTCCCATTACCCAGTTTCATATTCTTCATGATCTTATTACCTGAAACTACCTTGTTTATTAATTTGCTGATATGACTATTATCTCTTCCCTGTTAGAATTTGGGCAGGAAATTTGCCTTTTTCACCTCTGTGTCTCTAATGCCTGGATAGTGCCTAGTATACAACAGTAAGTGAATGAATGAATGAAGCACCTACACACATACACACGCGAAAGGTGATAAGAATTCAAGTCAAATTATTCTGATGCATAAATTTATCCATGCTTTTCTGATATGAAATATGGATCTATTCTTCAAAGGAAGAATTGGAGAGTTGGTACTATCAAAGATCATCATGAAATGTGTAATTAACGTGATGTGAAATAATACCTAGGATGATCAAAGAGCAAAGGGAACAATATGGACCACTCAGCGACACAAGACGTTGAATTCCTAGGTTATTGTCTTGGTTTCCATAGTGTCGGAATCTGGCTGGTTATCCATATGTAGCTAAATTTGAGTGCCCACTAGACATGATAAACACAAAGGAAAAGTCCTTTGCCAATTTTTAATCAGGTTGTTTGTTTTCTTGTTGTTGAATTGTAGGAGTTCTTTCTTCTTTATATATACTGTAGAAGTGCACATATATATATATATTTATAATATATATCACATATTCTTTATACATTATCAGATATACGATTTGCAAACACCTCTCCCATTCCATGGGTTGCCTTTTCACTCAGTTGATAGCATTCTTTGATGCACAGAAGTTTTTAATTTTGATGTGGTCAAAAGCATCTTTGAAATGCAAAGCTAAGCTACTGAGAAAGAAGTGGGAGTCCTTAAAGCTGTAACCAGTGAGAAATCTCAAATTTAGAGAGGTAACCAAGTTCTGGGTTCAGCATTTGCAGAGGGGATATATTCACATTCCCGGGTGCTTAGATCGTGGGTCTTACCCACCCACAGATGGCAAGAAAGGAAACAAAATCTGGGGCCAAGAAAGGCAGAGGACATATCTTAAAGTCAAGCCTCCCAAAAGTGATACCCTTGGTGAGTTTGTTTTTTAAAAAGTCTTCTGAGAAGGAGATGGTAGGGATATGTATACGTCTCAGCCTTGTCTCTCCTTAGAGCATAAAAAAGGAAATTCTCCCCTAATAATTCCCAGCCATAAGCCCATTTCCGTGCATGTTTGGGGCCAGAATTCATTACTTCTGGAGCCTAAGAAAACTCTAGCTAAAAATTCACTTTAAAATGGTCTTGGCTGGTGAATCCACAAATCCTCTCTGGCAAAACGCAGTTTTGACCACAAAGAACAAATAAAATTGCAAACAACGTAAGTTTACAATTACTAGACACCTGAAAAAACAAACTACCACAAGCAGGAGTCAGCAGAAACGGCAAACAGTAAATATGGGAACCACAAACCTGCAGATATGGGAATAGTAGGATAGTGACCAGAAACTAAATATGTTTACATGTTTAGAGAAATCTTTTTTAATGTTTACAAAATTACGTTGAGGATTAAGTTATTACCAAAGATACCAACAGGTTTAGGAAGCCACTAAATAGAGCTTCTAAAATGTGAAATTGAAAAAAAACCAATAGATGGATAAAACTGCAGTTTAAAAAGAACTGAAGAAAGAATTTGGAAACTTGAAGAGAAAGATGAATAGATTTCCAAGAATGCAGCACAGAAGGAAGTGACAATAAGGAAAATATGAAAAAGGAATTAAAGGCTAAAGACATGGAAGATAGAATGAGATCTAAAATAAATCCAATCAGTTTCAGAAAAAGAAATTAGAGAAAACAAGGGAGACGTAAGTACCTAGAACTGGAAAATATCAACCGTCCTTCAGATTTGGGAAGCCCAGTGAATCTCAAGAAGGATAAATAAAAATAAAATTCACTAATCACGTCATAGAGAAGGATACCAAAAACAAAGCAAAGATCTTAAAAGAAACCACAGGGAAAAGATAGTTTACCTACAATTAAATTTATAGCGGGCAACATTGAAAGCCAGAAGACAGTGGAATATCTTCAATTAACTGACAGCAAATAACTCTCAATCCAGAATTTTAAAGGCTCTCAAGAATAAGGGCAAATAAATGTATTTTCCAAAAGAAGAATATTACTGAGGCATTTCCTACCAACTGACAGTCACAAAATGAAAGTCTAGAGCATATATTTCATGAAGAATGAAAATTATACCAGAGTAGGGTCTGGGATGCAAGAAGGCAAGAAGAATGGTGAGGGGGGAAAAAGTCTTTAGCTGCATAAAACAATAAAATGTCTAATTTGTGGGGTTAAGAAACAATCAAAATGGAGTCAAAAATACCAAAGAGGAATAGCATGGAAGTCAGAAGGGGACAAGCAGCATCAGCCATCCTAGGTTTGAGTGTCTGAAAGGACAGCAAAGAAATAAATGCAGACTGTTAAGTTGTATATACTTATGTTAAAGTTTCTGGGGTAAACAATGGAATGGTGTATATAACTTTCAAACCAGTAGACAGGGAAAAATGGTATGAGAAAAAGAAAAAAAGAGCTAATCACAAGAAAGACTTAAAGAGGCAAAAAAGAAAGAGCAATTATTTGAATGAACAAAAGATTAAAATAGGAATAATGGTAAGAGCAGAAAGAAACGTTGATTATGTGTCCAAAATAGTGCACCAAGAAATAAGCCAATATAACATGCAAGCTATGCTTATAAATAAAATCATATTTTATAAATCACAGCAACTACTTGCATCTGATTGGACATACAGCTTCAAGTATTCCGATCAGGGATTAAAAAATCATGCTGGAATTTTTAAAATAAAAGTCTATGTAGCAAGACACACCACCTACATAAATCCATTGTAGAAATATAAGAAGATATATGAGTAAGTAAAAAAGGCAAGAGGTGGAATTGTACATATGACCCTTTCTCTGTTAAAAAAATTTTGTGTGTCTATATGTGGTTTGACTCACACATAAACACACACATCTATATAAAACGCATAGAGGAAATCTTGGTGCATGAGAGACTCTTTATGCATTTTGCTTTGTTGGAAATTGTTTATATAACAAGTAGGCAATTCTTTTATAATAAAAAACAATAAAAATATAGAAAATGTAAAAAAAATGCATCTAAAGGGCTTGAGGGACCATAAACAGATAAGAAAACCAAAAGGAAGTAAGAAGAAGGTCATAGAAAAGAATCAAGTGTAAGATGGTATAGAGAGAGCAGAAAAAAAAAGTGAGAAATTGGGAAACAGAAACCCCAAAAGGTTATATAAATGTTACTCCTATTTAACTTTTGTCATTTTTTTTTTAAAAGGCTCTTTTATTTACTGGTTTTATTTTTTTGGTTTTTTTAATGCCTGCCAGTATGTTGCAAAGCTCTAGATTTCTCCTCAGCTAATTAAGACTCTAGTCTGGGTTTGGACCCTGGAGATAAAGGTCAGAACTGCTGGTGGGGCTCTCTATAGTTTCAACTGTTGTTCTTGGCGCTCCTAAAAGCTTAATGCGTCGATTGCCAACCTGAAAAATGGTGTCATCCTTTCCCTTGACACCCACATCCCCCCACTTAAATCTTTGCCCATTTAGCCCCTCATTAACTCATTGAACCTCTTCCACTGAATTTACATGTTTGTTTCTTGCAGCTTTGCTATTTTCCAGAGACACGCTGCCACTGCCGGGGAGCATCATTTCGTCTCTCCTGCGGCTAGTTAACATCAGGACCCTGATTTTCCAAATGGCCACAGCGTTTTCAGGATTAGAAGCCGTGAGAGGAAGGTGTTAATCAGAGCGACACCCAAAACTACTGGGCTCTGGGTACCGTCTCAAATCCCGAAGTAAAAGTAGCCTGAAAATAGCCAGTGGCTCCGAGGCATCAAAAAACGTTATGAAAACTGAAGAAGGAAATGGGTAGGAAAAGCCTACGCAGGAAATGAGGTAATGAGTCATATAAATCCTGACGTCTACCAATGTGTGTGTTAAGAAGGAAATGAAAGGAAATAAAGGTGCCCTCTGTACTGCTTAATTTATAGCAGAATATGAAAACCTTCTGTTAATGCAATTTTGGGGAGATTCATTTGCACAATCAGTTATTAAGCTCTCAAAAGAAAATATGAACTAACGGTATGGCTAATTAAAATTTTGGCCTAAAAATATTATAGCCAAAATCACTTTATTCTTAGCTAGTGAAAAATAATATGATCCCCTGTCAAAGGCCTCCTCAAAGGCTGCTTGGGGATGTATACAATTCTCCGGATCTCAAAACATTTTGCCCCTTTTGTTCCAAAACAGTAACCCCAATATATCAGACTATCTCTGTCTGCTTCGAGCTACATGGAGAACTCACTCTTTTTCCACTATGTGACTCTCCATCCTCATGAATGGCTCTACACATAGGCAGAATAGGCAGGTACCTAATATTGTGATTGTAGGGGTTCCCCGAAATCTAAGAATGTCTTTTGGACCCAGGTCCAAACCACCTGAAACACTACTATTGTGGAGACGTACAGCTTAAAACAGAATTTGGAGTTCAGAAATTTCCTTTTCTTCAGGTCTCCTTTAAAATGCAAATATTATGGGAGGAACAGTATACAAGTCACTAACGTTACGGCTTGAGTTAGCGTATCAGGGATGCCGACTACCGGGACCTGGGGTAAGACCTTTCACCAGCTGGGCTTCAGTAAAAGATGAGGTATTTGGGCTAGATGCAAATGCCTTCTTTAGGAATAGGTGTTCACATGAGAGGAGGCTTGAAGGATTTCCTAGAGAGGACATTTGTCATCGCACCCACCACGCATGGACCACTTCCACTTCTTACTGTTCCCTCATCCCTCTGCCCACAAATCCATCATGTCCCAGACTCTAGCTAAGAAATCTCAAAGGTTGCTTCCAGCAGAAACATTCTACAACTTCTACCCTTCTAGAACATGATTCAAGGGTTCCTAACTGTCTATGGTTATAGGCTTCTTTGCATATCTAATGAAAGGTACGAAACCTGTGGCTAATTAGTATAAATTTAGCTGCTATAAGAAACCATCCCAGAATGTACAGTGGCTTAAACACAACAGAAGTTTATTTTTCACTCATGTAAAGTCCAAAATAGATGCTCCTGCTCAGCAGGCGGCTCTCCTCTAGACAGGGATTCAGGCTCTGCCATCTTCAACATACAGCTTCCAAGGTCACTGCGCTCTTAGGCATTGAGCCTGCAGAAAGGGAATGGTGGGAAATGGGTTAAAGGCCAGGCGTGGAAGCTGCCTCAAAACCTCCCTGAAGCCCTCTGATGTGTCTTGGGGTTTGGGCACATGAAATTAAAAATTCCTTGGGTTAGATCTTTTCTTTCCTAAATAGCAATGGCTTAAGGCTTGAGCACCTGATGTGTAGGGAGCACTAAAAGGGGCAAGAGATTCAGGAAAGAGAGATGAGGAGGGGCAGAACCACACTCTACCCTCAGAATTTTACCTAGAGTTGGCTTTCCTTAAATCCAACCATGGCGTGAGTAATGGATCCTCCTGTGCTTCCCCAAAGGAGACTTTAGTCCTTGCTTATGAGATTTTAGATAAATGGATAGATAGACAGAGAAATAGAGATAACGCGTGTACGTGTGTTATATGTATATTAATTATAATTCTATAATAATTACAGAATTATAATGTATATTAATTACATTAATATATGTATATTAATTCTATATGTAGTTGGTATCAAATAAATATGTGTAAATCACATGCACATATATGCATATGATTTTTCATTTTACACCTAGACAGTTCTATTTGGTAATAGCCAAGATAATTCTTCTTTCATGAATTTCTTCATTGCCCACTTTGGGAGATGGTCCTATCCAAAGGGACAAACCCCATATATTCAAACTCACCACAGTAAATAATATAACAGAAAGCATTCAGTAAATTATGAAAAGTCATTCAAATGGTTGTTAAAATGACAGTTCTCCTTAGAATTTCTTGCGTATGTGTGTAATTTTTTTTAAGTGCTACACTTTGGCAAATACCCAAGGTTATGTCCAAATTAATAGTGTGTGTGTCTGCATAGTCGAGCTGTTATTCAAACAATGGAAGTCAAGTTTTAAAGAGACTTTCAAATCTGCTGAAATGATTCTCTGTGTTAAAAGTGAATCCAGAATACTATAATGTTTAAGCAGAATTGAAAAATAACTATTGTGACATTCATTTTATCTGTGGAATTTTTAAAAAGAAGAAAGAAAAAGAAACCATGCACAACTGAGCAAAAATTTCACCTACTCTGCCCCTGTGGAACTTCTCAAATTCTCTCCTTTTTATTTTCCTCTGTCACCACTTTCTCAAACCAGAGAGAGAAAGAGAAAAGGACAAGGGTCCAAAGTACCTTCTTCTCAAGACCTGGGGCCTCTAAAAGTTGACAGGACAGCTGAGGCCTTCAAAGGAAAAACGCTGGGAAGATGGCGCTCCCGCCCTGCCCTCTGGTCCGCCACCTGCTGTTTGCCATGGTGGATTGCATAGGCCGCCTGTGTCCATAACATGGACACCTGCCCTCTATTTGTTATCACAGGGGGCGGGGAAATAAGAATAGATGCTTTCAAAAAGTAGTCATTCCACATGTTCTGATTTTAATGTGTGTGTGTTTTACTAATTTTGTAACATAAACTAACACCACAATGTAAACAACCTAGTTCAAACTAGAAAACATTTCTCTTTTTAGGAAATAAGAGCGACTGAATTAGATTTCTCAAAGATATATTAGTTGGACACTTTAGCTTCTTTTTCAAGACTCATAGCAAATGTGTTACTTTTATCACGTATACTTTCTTTCATATAAAACAGAACCTAAACAACTTACTTACATAACTGGTGGGAAAAATTCTTTTTCCTCTACCTGTCTTAGATTCATTGCCTGGGATTCTGCAAATTAGACTGACAAAAGCGAGATTAGCAAGAGAAAAACAAACAGAGGTTTGTTAGCATGTGCATCGCACATACCTGCAGGAGTACTCAGAGATGACTAACTCAAAGGGGTGGTTAGAACTGGAACTTAGCATCTTGCCAAAGAATAATAATTTTTTCGAGACAAAAGAAAGTCAAAAGAACAGAACTTTGAGCTTCTAGGAGGGGCAAATTGTAGGAAGGCAACTATATAGGGAACTGCATAGGGAAACTAACAGTAGGTAAGGGCCAGTTAGTAAAGGTTGGTGTGTAGATGCCACTGGTGCTATCTCTACGCTGCCGAAGATCTAGGGTTGTCTCCAGTGATTGACTTCTGTCCTTCCTGGTAGAGAAGAGGGTGGGAACACCTTTAGGAATTTATGCCCTGGTTTTAGGCAAATAGGGGAGAGTAGAGAGCTTTGCTTCTATCTTCTTCTTCTCAACCGCCTTCAGCTCAAATTTATTCTTTGCCAAAGTAGTATATTTGGGGGTGGCTACCCGTCACTTATTAGACATAACCAACTTTGAGGTGCCTTTTTTTCTATTTTAAATTGTTTATTCATTTCAATAGATAAAATTCAAATGAATTTTTATTCTCAGTGCGAGGTCTTAGCTAAGACAAAGAATATCAGATCAGCTTCACTGGGTATCTCAGTGTTATCAGACTACACTGTACACCATTTCAATTAAAAAAAACAATTTAGGTGCTTTGAGTTTTTTCACTAATAATGCCTTGCTTCATTTCCCACCTTTAACCTTAACATAAATATGGCCCTTAATGAGATATTTTATACGTGAGAGTTTAATAGGACTTTTAAAATAAGAAATGTAATTACATAAATATTTTAAAGTCTTGGTTTTTATAAGATTCATAATAAGTAGAGAAATTTGAAGAAATATTTTATAATGGATGGTTTAGCGTAGAATTGATTCTCTTCCATTTTGTGAATTTTTACTTACTGACTTCTATTTTTCCGAGCTGCCATAGAAGTAGAAGCCATAGGCACTGCTGTTTAGTAAACAGAAGTGTTTTATCAGTCAGTTCCTGCGCCAACATGTGACTTCTCTCTAGTGTTGTGATAAATAGTGGCCATTACCCAGTGTGTCTAAATGGGTCAGCCATCATGGAGGAGTAACTTTGTCATTTTTGTGTTCTCCAAATATTAGGTGGGTAAGTCTGTATTTCCCTTAAGCTCTAGGTTAGAGAGATTCCAACCTACGTTCTATGGATTGCAGAAGTCCAAAGCCAACCTCCAGCATTCAGTAGAACTAATCAACCTGTTTGTATGTAATCCAGAGCCTCTCTGTAACTAGGTTAGTTTATGGTTCTCCCCCAGGTCTTGCTCATGTCACCCTAGTCCTGTGTAATGCTGTACTAGTGGCAAAATTCTTCCTTGATTTAAAAAAAAACTACCTACACAAGGCATTGGTATTAATGTTGACTGCTGAAAGAAGGAGTCTTTATTTCAAATCAAGCCTTGGACATCTTTGTTTTCACAAGTCTTTGACCTCCCCCCATGAAAGATTTCCCCTTGTTCTCTCAGGGCACAGGATTACCAGCCACAATGCTATCTCCCTGTTTTCTCTCCTCCCTTCTCCTTTCCTCTTTGCCTTGAATGAATCTTCCATCCCAGATTGGTTTTAGAAACCACCACATTCTCAATCTCCTTGTTATGCAAAGTCCAGCCCCCTCTCTCTAGCCACTATGGCTAAGTTCAGCTTTTGTCCTCCCTTTGTATATCAGACACATCTAGTTGCTCACCGGAGGGTTTTCATAACGTAAAGTCCATTCTCCTCAAAAAGTTCTGCAGGCTGATCAATAATTACTTTAAATTTAAATGGACTAAATTCTCTAATCAGAAGACATAGAGTGGCTAAATGGATTAAAAAGAAAACCAACCATGTGCTACCTATAAGAGACTCACTTCAGCTTTAAGGACACATATAATCTGGAAGTGAAGGGATGAGAAAAGATATTTTGTGCAAATGGAAAGCAAAAGAGAGCAGGGGCAGCTATACTCATATTAGAACAAAATAGACTTTAATTCAGAGATTGTAATAAGAGACAAAGAAGGTTATTATATAATGATAGAAGAGCCAAATCATCAAGAGGAAATACTAACAGTAAATATATAAGCACCCAATATATATGCACCCATCAGAAGCATCTAAATATATAAAGCAAATAACAATAGATCTGAAGGGAGAAATGGAAACTATACAATAATAGTAGAGGACTTAAATACCCCACTTTCACAATAGATAAATATCCAGATAGGAAATCAATAAGGAAATGTTGGACATGAGCTACACTTTAGACTGAATGGATCTAACAGACATATTAATGACATTCCATCCAACAGCAGCAGAATACGCATTCTTCTCAAGCATATATAGAACATTCTCCAGGATGGATCATAAGTTAGACTAAAAAACAAGACTTAACCAACTTACGAAGATTGAAATCATACCAAGTATCTTTTCTGACCATAATGGTGTGAAATTAGAAACCAATAACAGGAGTAAAAATGAAAAATTTAAAATAATTGGAGATTGAACAACACGTTCCTGAACAACCAATGTGTCAAAAAAAGAAATCAAAAGGGAAATCAAAAAATATCTTGAGACAAACAAAAATGGATACAAACATACCAAAACTTATGGAATGCAGCAAAAGAAGTTCTAAGGAGGAAGTTTATAGCAATAAATGTCTACATTAAGAAAAAAGAGAGATCTCAAATAAACAACTTAATCTCACACCTCAAGGAACTGGAAAAGGAAGAACAATCTAAGCCCAAAGCTCATAGAAGGAAGGAAATAACAAAGATCACATCAGAAATAAATAAAATAGAAACTAGAAAGATAATACAAAAGATTGGTAAAACAAAGAGTTGTTTTTTAGAAAAGATAAACAAAATTGACAAACCTTTAGCTAGACAAAGAAAAAAAGAGAGGACTCAAATAAAATCATAAATGAAAGAGGAAACATTACAACTGACACACACAAATACAAAGGATCATAAGAGACTACTATGAACAATTATACACCAACAAATTGGATAACCTAGAAGAAATAAATTCCTAGAAACATACAACATACCAAGACTGAATCATGAAGAAATAGAAAGCTAAACACACCAATAATAAGTAAAGAGATTGAATCAGTAATCAAAAATCTCTCAACGAAGAAAAGTCCAGGACCACATGGCTTCACTGGTGAATTCTACCAAATATTTAAAGAATTAATACCAATCTTTCTCAAACTGTTCCAAAAAATTGAAGAGGAGGGAACACTTCCAAATTCATTTTATAAGGCCAGGATTACCCTGATATCAAAGCCAAACAAGGACACCACAAGAAAAGAAAATTAAAAGCCAATATTCCTGATCAACGTGGATGCAAAAGTCCTCAACAAAATATTGGCAAACCAAATTCAACAGAACATTAAAAGGATTATACACCGTGATCAAGTTGGGTTCATCCCTGGAATGCAAGGATGGTTCAACATACACAAATCAATAAATGTGATACACCACATTAACAAAATGAAGGACGAAAGTCATATAATCATCGCAATAGATGAATTTGAAAAAATTCAACATCCTTTCAGGATAAAACTCTCAACAAATAGAAATAGAAGAAATGTATCTCAACATAAGAAAAGACATATATGACAAGTCCACAGCTAACATCACACTCACAGGTGAAAAGCTGAAAGCTTTTCCTCTAAGATCAGGAACAAGACAAGGGTGCCCAGTCTCTCCACTTTTATTCAACATAGTATGGGAAGTCTTAGATAGAGAAATTAAGCAAGAAAAACAAACAAAACACATCCAAATTTGAAAAAAAGAAATAAAGTTGTCTCATGATATAGAAAACCCTAAAGACGCTACCAAAAAACTGTTAAAACTAACAAATGAATTTAGTAAACTTGCAAGACACAAAATGAACTTACAAAAATCAGCTGTTTCTATACGCTAACAACAAACTATATGAAAAAGAAATTAAGAAAACAATCCCATTTGTTGCTATCGTAGCAACAAAAGAATAAAATACTTAAGAATTAACTTAGCCAAGGAGCTGAAAGATCTGTACACTGAAAACTACGAAACATTGATAAAAGAAATCAAAAAAGACACAAATAAATGGAAAGATATCCCGTGTTTATGGCCTGGAGGACTTGATATTGTTAAAAATGTCCATTCTACCCAAAGTGATCTACAGATTTAATGCAATCTCTATCAAAATTGCAATGGCATTTTTCACATAAGTAGAAAAAACAATCCTAAAGTTTGTATGGAACCACAAAAGACCCCAAATAACTATAGTATTTTTGAGCAAGAAGAACAAAGCTGGAGGCATCACACTTCCTTACTTCAAACTAAATTACAAAGCTGTAGTAATCAAAATTGTATGGTACTGGCTTAAAAACAGACACATAGACCAATGGAACAGAATAAGGAGCCCAGAAATAAACCTATGCATGAATGGTCAACTAACTTTCAACAAAGATGCCAAAAATATACAAAGAAGAAAGGATAGTCTCTTTAATAAATTATGTTGGGAAAACTGGATATCTACATGCAAAAGAATGAAACTGGACCCTTATTTTACTCTGTTCACAAAAGTCAACTTGAGATAGATTAGACTTAAACATAAGATCTGAAACTGTAAAACCCCTAGAAGAAAACATGGGGATAAGCTCCTTGACATCAGTCTTGACAACGATTTTTTGGAACTGATAGTAAAAGCACAGGCAACAAAAGCAAAAACAATCAATTAGGACTACATCAAACTAAAATATTCATACACAGCAAAGGAAACAATTAACAAAATGAAAAGGCAACTACTGAATGGGAGAAAATATTTGCGAATCATATATCTGATAAGGAGTTAATATCCAAAATATATAAAGAACTTATACAACTCAATAGCAAAAAAACAAATAACCCAATTAAAAAGTACTCAACATGGGGGCCGCCCGAGTGGCATAGCAGTTAAGTTTGCACATTCTGCTTTCTCGGCCCAGGTTCACAGGTTCAGATCCTGGGTGCAGACCTACACACTGCTTGGCAAGCCATGCTGTGGCAGGAGTCCCACTTATAAAGCAGAGGAAGATGGGTACGATGTTAGCTCAGGACCAGTCTTCCTCAGCAAAAAGAGGAAGACTGGCAGCAGATGTTAGCTCAGGGCTAATCTTCCTCAAAAAAAAACAAAAAAAGTACTCAAGATGAAAAGTATTCAACAAGTACTTAACATCATTAATCATCAGGGAAACGCAAATCAAAACCACAATGAGATATCACCTCATACCTGATAGAATGACTATTATCAAAAAGTCAAAAGATAAATGTTGGCAAGGATGTGGAGAAAAGGAAATCCTTGTGCAGTGTTGGCGGGAATGTAAATTGATACAGCCGTTACGGAAAACAGTACAGAAGTTCCTCAAAAAATTAGAACTAGAACTACCATACGATCCAGCAATCTCACTTTTGGGTATATATCCAGAAGAAATAAAATCACTATCTTAAAGCGACATCTGCACTCACATGTTCATTGCAGCATTATTGACAGTAGCCAAGATATGGAAACAACCTAAGTGCCCATCAACAGGTGAGTAGATAAAGAAAATGTAGCATATATGTAACAATGGAATGTTATTCAGCCTTAAAAAAGAAGGAAATCCTGACATTTGCAACAACATGAATGAAGCTGAAGGACATTATGCCAAGTGAAGGAGGCCAGACAAAGACAAATACCACATGATCTCACTTATATAGAGAATAAAAGTCTAACTCATAGTAACAGAGTAAAATGGTGGTTACCAGAGGCTGGAGGACAGGGAAAAGGGGACATATTGATCAAAGGGTAGAAGTTTTCAGTTATAAAAGGAATAAGTTCTAGAGACCTAGTGTGGAACATGGTGACTTTAGTTAATAACAATGTATTGTATACTAGAAATTTGCTAAAAGAGTAGATCTCAAGTGTTCTGGGCATATATACCAAAAAATGGTAACTATGGGAGGTGATGGATATGTTAATTAGTTTGTGATAACCATTTCACAATGTATGCATATCAAAACATCACATTGGGGGCCGGCTCCATGGCCGAGTGGTTAAGTTCGTGTGCTCCGCTGCAGCGGCCCAGGGTTCGGATCCTGGGCACAGACATGGCACCACTCGTCAGGCAACGATGAGGCGGCGTCCCACATCCCACAACTAGAAGGACCTGCAACTAAGATATACAACTATGTACAGGGAGGGTTTGGGGAGATAAAGCAGAAAAAAAAAAAAAGATTGGCAACAGTTGTTAGCCCAGGTGCCAATCTTTTAAAAAAAAATCACATTGTATACATTAAATATAAACAATTTTATTTGTGAATAATAAATAAATAAAAGTCCTGTGGGCTATTCATAGCAATATTTCTTATTCATTGCACACACTTGTTGGAAGTTCTCAGATTTTTTTCCCACTGTTTTTTTTTTGATGGAAGCTCCCTGCTACCTGGAAGACTTCAATGGTTTTTGGCTTCCAATGCATATAAGCTTCCACAATTGTTCTAAGAAACACACAGTTTAGGTCCTTGTCTCTGTGCAGATGTTGTCTGCATCATGTTAAGGAAACAGGTCGACTGAAACAATATGATGTTGACCTTTGCCAAGTGAAAAAAGGGCCTCCGTTTTCAGTTTTATGTTTGATGTACTGTGTACACTGTAGGTACTCAATAATACTGCTTAAATGAATAGTTATAGAAATACACTGCTTGTAAATAAATTCTGAAGTCTTGGCTGCAATTAACATTTTAGATGGGATAGATAAAAATGACAGCTCAACATTTAACATTTGTCAAGAAGGATGTACCCTGAGGGGAAATGTTACTGGTGTGCCATTTAAATAGCACCACTACAATAATTAGTTGAGTAAAAGGAAATTGATTCTGCATTTTGTTTTTAATCTACATGGTCTGTACTCATATAAAGCTTAAACTGATTTAAACATTGTGGTGATTTATGTAAAAGCCCAACAAAAATGACAGGAAGTATATTCAGATGGGAAAGGTATTGTCAACTGGAAATGTGAATGTGCTTGTGGTGTCTTCCAGCAATCTTAATTTTATTGCTCTGAACATAAACATTTATATGGTTAAGGAACATAAAAGTCTCATTTTTTCAAAGTGCCTTTCAGGTACGTTGCTTACTTAATAGCTGCACGTTCTGAAATGGCACAGTAGACTTGTATGACACCATGTTTCACACAACCACCTCTTTACCAGAGTCCAGATTCCTGGATTTTGCAGTAACAGAATCCAGCAAATAAAAACAAATTAACTGGATGCATCTATTACATTAAATTTGCATCCATGGACACTTGAGTCTCTATACTTGGTACTGCCTACCTCCTGGCCATATTCCTGCCATTGTTTCTACCATGTGTATTTTAATTTTCTGTTGGTATGTCTCAGCCGCTCAACCGTTAGCTCTCTGAACACAGAGACTGGGTCTTCCTTCATGTATCATGCCTGACAAAAGACTTCCAAAAATGCACATTACACAAGTGAATGCATGATCTGATTATTTGCTCTTCGAGTCCCTTCTGAAATTTATAGTTACAATGTCAACTTCAAGTTCTTTCTTGAGTCATCTTATCCACCTCGGTACTAGCAGCTACCATTTTCAGAGCATGTATCCTGTTCAGGCACTGTGCTCCACATCCCTAAATGCATTCTCATTAATCCTTAACACAACCCCGAACAGTTGATATTACGATTTTCGTTGTCTTCATTCTCAAAAGAGTTAACTGACGTTTAAAGAAGTTAAGTAATTTGCCAAGAGAGGCGCAGCTAAGCATTAAGTATTAAGTTGGATTCCAGAGCTTCTATGTGATTTCAGGCTTTTCACTAAAAGTCTGAACCAGAAATGAGCCAAAGAAAAAGCCAAGTGCTCATTAGTAAATGATAAAAAGCGTCTTGACTCGGAAGACCTTGGGGCTTGTGAAAATTCAGGGAGTTCTTCATCTCTTCCATCTTGTGTGTCTCCAGATGGAGGTCCAGAGCTTGGCTTTCTAAATGAGAGGATGAGTGTTGGTGGAGAGAGGCTCCCGCGGGCATGTGAGTCGTAGTCTCCACTGAAAGAATGGCTGTGAGTGAGAGACTGGAAACAGGTAATGCTTCCTCCTCACTTTAAAATGTGAAGCCTTTCCGTAGCAGCGGTCCTGCAGTTCTCTATCAGAAGCCAGTGCAAAACCAGGATTCAATTATGGGATTTCACCTTTACATAGCTCTAGGGGGAGAGAATTAGATTAATTAAATTTAACCACTGTTGAATTCATCAAACTCCTCCTATGGTTGCCAGGGGCATCTCCATAAAGAGCACAGTGTCTGCGAGCAGCCAGAGTGAGTGTCTGCTATGTTATATGATCGAAGCGGGGCCGGAGGGCCCACGGCCTCCCTCCCAGGCCCCACTCAGCCTGGTCCAGGAGCAGAACCTCCCACGATTGGCCCTTCCCACAGCCCCTAGGCTGGGCCAAGCCCCTTCCTCTAAACCCCTGCAGCATCCTTTGCAAACAGATATTTAACCTCATACAGTATTCATGAAAGAACAACAAAAACGTGAGTGGAAGAAAGATCTTTCTATCCCTTCCAGTGGGATTCCAGCACTCCTGGTGAATCTGTGAGTGTGGTCTCCAGGTGTGTTCAAACAGAGGCAGGTGGCTGTTCATCCAGGTCCCAGAGGGGATTCCTGCATTAGGCAGAATGTTGGAAGAGGTGATTGCTGAAGTGTGACTCTTATGTTCCATGAGGACTGTGCTAAGTCTCTGTGTGGCACAGACTCTCAACAATCTAGGTGTTCAGACAAAGGGGAAATGATGGCTTTCCCTCAGGTTATTCTGAGGGCGATTTCCCAAGCATGGTCACTTGAATCAGATCATCAACCACGGGCACTTCTGGGTAAGATGAATTTTCTTTCTTTGTTGAGTTGCTTATTTATAATCCAACCTTGTTTCAAAGAAGCTCTGAGGTGACTGTAATGCAAATTGGACAAAATGAATGTGTTAAAAATGCAAAAAGAGACCCACAAAACCTCCCAAATCCTGGAGCCCAGGGGCTGGGTCCACACTGTTTATATGGAGCAACAGTGACATCCAGTGGTCAATTAAGTTATATCTGGATGAGGCTTGTAATTTTCCTGAAACCTAAAATTAATTATACCCGGAAAATTGTTTTTTGAACAACTCAGTTTGGGGCTCTTCTGAACTTTAAGAAAGGCCTAAATGTTGTGGCCTGAAATGCAGGAAAACACTTTCCTCTGTCTCCCAGCTTGTAGCTTTAATGTCTGCAGACAGACTTTGCTCAAGTGCAGAAAAAAGAGCTCTCTACTGCCTTATCTATAAAATGGAGCAGGTAATAAACTACCTGCCAGAGTGGAGCCAGCACTGAGTTGCCACAGGAAGCACAGCGTGTGGGGACGGCTGTAGCGTGCACCGGAGCAAAAAAGGAGACAAGGTAATTCCATAAGTCAAACAGAACAAAGAAAGGAAAGCTGAAAGAATGAGGCTGGATTAATGCTCTCAGCAGAGAACGGCATTGAAGGGAAGGCCTTTGGCTTCTTTGCTGTTGGACCCCTGGACTTAGCACAATATCCAGCATACAGCAGGTACTCAGGTATTTTTTTTTCTCTATGAATAAATGAATGAGTGAATTGAGGATTTTCTGGGCATGATATTCCAAAGGATCTGGCAGTTAAGGATTAGGTGGGTCTGTTCAGCCCAGTTTTGATCTGGAAGTTGCCCCTCAAGGTTGCACCTGAAGACCAGCAGGAAGGATAAAGACTCAGAATGATCTGATGGGCCTGAGAGTAAAACTGGCTAGAACAGTAAGCAATGATAAGGACTAAATCAACGTGAATTCCACGTGTGTGTAGTTTACACCGAAAATCTACACGTTTCGTTATCTCGTTTGCTAACTGAGCTATGGCAGGCATTCAGTAACTGACCCACTACCAAGGAGTGGCCAGAAGAATGGGACAGGAGCCTGTGACAAGAGGCAGCCCCCAAGGTCATTGTTTAGACAGCATCATTCCCTTGGGTCCTGACAGCCAGACTTATCAGAGGCCAATCTTGAGAGTCTTCCGTGCAGACATGCTCTAGACAGTTTCCTGTAAGCTGTAGCTTAGACTGTTTATCTCATTTTAAATAAAATGTTTGTAGAAAGGAAATTGTATTCAATACAAATAATTTTCTTTAATAACATTTTAGAGGCCAGTTATATAGAAAAAAACCTTCATTGTATCAAAGCTTTCACTATTAAATATGTGGATCATACTGATACAGGCTCACAAATAAAGCAAAATGTCTAAAGATGCTGTCCAGATCATCTTATCCTACTCTCCTTTGGATCCACCTTTGGGAGAGAAAAAAAAAGTTTAAAATAAAGTCTCTACACTGCATCAAACGGCATTTTTGCAGAGCCTGTAAAAAATGACCAAAAATGATTATTTCCTATTCATATAACATTCATCATCCTATAACCTCACAGAAAATGTAGTAAAACATGATATTCTTGGTAAAAGTAGTATGTTTGAAAGTCTAAGTATAAGCAAATACAGAGAAATCCAAGTCAATTGCTTCCTAAAACTGTAATTAGTAACAAAGAGCATAAAGTCTTATAACAACATGTTTGTATTAAGATAATTCTTGGCCATAACTAGAAAATTGTTAATTCTTGAAAAGGCACATGTACATAAATTGTTAGTGTGATGATTACATTCTTCTCCCTACGTGAAATACGATACTGTCAACATTACAACCAATAATAAATTAAAGAGTGTGCACGTGAATTCACTTAACGACTTTACTATGTCTTCTGTGCAGATGGGCTGCAGTCTAGATTAAAATAAAGATTTATAAGATTCAAGAATTGATGAAATGAATGATTAGAAATACAATCTTCCTGCATATGGGTTCTCCTATTAGCAAAGTGCCCTCTGCACCCTAACGTAATGCATAGTCCCCCAACCTCCCAACAGCAAGTTTGGCATCCTAGAATGAAGTCAGCCCTCAGTTCTCACAAGTGACTCCTTTGAAGGCCCAAAAGCCCAACTATCAGATTGTACCAAAAAATCTGCAACCAAAGAAGAGGCCTTCTGCATCCATACTTATGTATGTCCACCACACTCGGTTACTTGGTTTCATTTCATTCTTTACATAACATATAAAAGGTACTATACAGAAATAAAACTGTTTTAAAGGACAGTCAATTTATATTAATTTTCTCTGAGTATTTTTGAGGATTTCAAGCAACTTTAAAAATAATTAGACGTATTGATACCCTTTAATAACTAGACATCCTTCTTCAGCTAAAATCTTGGCAGTGGCTCCGCATCACCTGTCACATAGATTCTAACTGCCTTAAATATACATGTATGCCTTACATCTGCACGTAAGGCCTCAGATTTCTGACCGCTGGATACCTCCCTCCTGCTGTCTCCCTCATCACCCTGCCTACCCCACGCCTCCCCCAAAGAACACTCAACATCTCAAACAAGTACAAAATCAAATAAGGGACTCATTTATCTACATCTCCCTACATTCATTTAGCAAGCATCTATTTTACACCTTCTACATGGTTGACTCTGAGGACGAAATGATGGACTGAACATTGTTCCTGTCCCAAAAGCTCATAATCTAGTAGATTGCTGTCAAAATGTTGCAGTTACCTCTATCTCTTTTGAAGGAAATAGGATACACACCATCTTTCCAGTGACCAAGAAGAAATGATTTCAAGCCTTAATGACAACACGGAGTAAAACTGGTAATCAAAGCTTCCAATTAGGGAAGTGCCTTCCAATTATCAATCATGTCCAAACATGGGCCAACCCAAACCAGTTACCCACAAAAGATGAGAAACAGGAGAGAGAACTGGTCTTGGAAGTGCAGAGTGGAACATAAGGGAGCGTCAGCAGATGTTAGGCAGATCTTTCAAAATTGCCAGATTTCTGATCATGTCAGAAACAAAAAAAACCCGCCACCTGACCGTGATGAGAAAGATGATCTGTCCCTGGGAATGCTCTGGTATGAGCCAAGGAAGCAGAGATGAACCCTGGGACTCAGAAGCCTGGGGCAGGGGGGAAGTTGGGGGGGCAGTGGTTGATTTAAGCTCACTGAGAAATCATTCAGGTTATGGGGAAACTGGATGTGCAAAAAGACCAGAACTTCGGTCCCTGGAAGGCTGAGGATTCCTGCCCAGAAGAATTTGCAAATCAAGAGTGGAACAAGAGTAAGTTAACCAGTTCCTCAGTGGATTTAGGGAAGGGAAGACCGTGAAAGACTTGGTACCCAGCTCTCACTGTTGACCAAGATTTCTCATCAGTGTAAGGAAGGAAGGCAATGGAGAAAAGGTCTCCACTGAATGGCATCTGCATCGCTCATTTTCTCAAAGCTACCCTTTATTGGGCCCTTATTAATCCTCATGACCACCTGTGCAGTATTAGGATCTCCATTCTATACATGAAGGGACTTGAGGCTCATTTAAATTAAGTAACTTTCTCAATATCCACAATTCTAAAACCATCATTTTAATCACCATGCTTTGCTGCCTTCCTGTTTGCGTCATTTAATTGGCCCCAAGTCTCACGAGAATTAGATCCCTATTGGACATCATTAGAGTGAAGGTAACTGCAGGTATGCTGTTTTCCACATAAGATATTACGGAACACTGGTCACCTCAGAGATTTCCAGTTTGACTTCACACCAACTTAGTCTTTAGGATTAAAATAAGCCAGCAGGTGCTAGAGTCCTAAAAAAAAAAAAGAAAAAAGCTAAAAAATATCAATACTCTCTCATCAGAGAATAGCATCCAAAAATCACCTAAACGCATGTCTGGTTTATACTACAGAGCAGTCGTTGCTAAATAGAAACAATTTCTCTTAAAACCAAAATGCTGGATCAAAATAAATGAGAAAGAAAAAAAGCTATTCCATTTTAGAAGTCAGTTATACAAGATGGTTACACAGGAAGGGAACTAATTTCCCCATAACTATGACCAGAATGCCTTGGAGGTTATTTTAAGTCTTTGCCATGCTACATGCAGATTGTTTATGCAACATGCAGTTTCTACAGAGGCCGGGCCTGAAGAAGAAATGTGCGTGCCTCAGCAGAGGCGAAGCAGTGTGGGGACCTGCCAACCAAAACTGGGCATACTGAATAAAAATATTTACAGCACCACTTTATGAAATGATCCATTTTCAAGGCATCAACTGCTTTACGCAATATCCCCTCACACTAAAAACGTTCCCTTCCAGGTCTACATACAGAGGAAGTTGAAATATTTTCTTATAAATATTGACACGATTGGAACAGCTATTTGTAACTACGCATAAAATGTGTTCTAAGGGGCAGAGGATTAAGGATGCTGCAAATTGAATTTTGGGATATGTCTCTTTCATATTGTGAACAGGACCTCTGTAAGCTTTTTATTTTATTTTATTTTTTTACTTCTTTCATGACATTAGAAAGATATGTATGCTCTGCAATTTCTGGATAATGTTTTTGCTCTGCTGCTTAGTGATATAATGGAAAGAGTGCACAGCTGAAAATTTGTCTCTGCAGTGCGTCTAGAATACTAATAATCCCAGTTATCATATAAGTTGCATTTGTTTAGAACGATGAGACAAGTCTCTCTCTCTTCTTTTTTTTATTCATTCATTTAGTTCAGTAAACCCTATATGTAAAGAAAAGGAATATATATGTTCACTAGACCGAAGTTTCTCAACCTCGGCACTACTGACATTTTAGGCCAAGATAATTCACTGTGGGGTGTGGAGGGCGGTCCCGTGCATTGTAGGATGTTTAGTAGCATCCCTGGCCTCTAATCACTAGATGCCAATAACACCCATCCCCCCCAAATACAACAACCAAAAATGTCTCCAGACATTGCCAAATGTCCCCTGTGGGGCAAAGTGACCCCAGTAGACAGTGATATCCTAGATCGTTCTTCAAGAGGCACTCTCTAAGCCCAGTGGGCAGTCATAATGGAGCCCTGATTTTCCTGGCATGTGGTCAACAGCTGTCTTCTTTACCAGAGGCTATTGTGTTTCTGGATGAGATCTCCTTACCTAAGCACCTCAAATGCACCAAAGTTGATGTTCAGCTCTCAGATGGCTGAGAATAATGACCAGGGCCACTTGTACGCAAAGAGAGTTTTCCCCTCTCAGATTTAAGTCCAATTTTGTTTTTGTTTTTTCATTAACCTCTGCTCCACTACCCGTACTACATCTAGTAATGTCACGGAGACAGCCCAACTCATAGATAATGGCTAGGTCAAGACAACCTGACTTTGGTTCCTTTCTGTTGTCCGCTGGTGCAGACACAGTGGACCCAGCAGCCTCCTGAAATCAGGGCTTGGGTGTATGATTATTTTATCTAAATGAGAAACTCACAGATTCTAATCTCCTGCTCTTACCTGGTTTAGGACCAAAGAGACACATTTCATTTGCTTCACCAGATCAAATAAACAGGGAGTCTGGCAGTAGCAATAAACCCCAGAGATCAGCTAAATTATGTCCCAACTTGACATTTATATGAGCACACGCCTCTCAGTCTCCGGAGGTGATTAGATTAAGTGTGTTTTAGCATGCACTTCATGCACGCACATCCCTAAAGATTCAGGGACCGGGTGGATTGTGACTAATGCCACCACTGCTTTTGTTCAAATGTTTTGTTTTGCCAATATGCTGCCTCAAACGTTACTTAGGATGGAGAACTGCATTTCAACAAAGCGCACACAAAGCCTCTTACATTGCAGGATTAAGGTTTCACACTCGCCCTAGCTCAGACCCGGAGCAAATATTTCTGCCGTTGGGACAATGTGATCATGGTTTCCCATCTGGGCATCCTCCCACATGGCACGCTCTACCTCCAGAGACTGAAACCGTTTTGCTCGGAGATTTGATTTACTTCATTAACTCCAGAAACCTCCAGAGAAGGCGTGAGACAGTGCGTTGGCGTGCAGGCTGACGGCGGCGAGCCTCCGGGGTGCAGGGGAGAGCAGTGAAAGGCGCGTCCCCACCTCTGCTCTGTGTTAAAAAAAAACAAAACAAAAAACTGGTGCGCCATAAAATTCAGAATTAACACCGAAATGCCAAGTCACCCGCAGCTAGCCAAAATCTACCTCTTTGTCCTGTTAGGAATTAAAATCCCATTGATAGCCTCCAGGAGGTATTGCGTTTGTCATGGAGCAATCTGTTCTTAAAAAGAGAACCAGCAGTCACAAAGGATTCCACATTTCACATCTGATAGTTTAAGGAACAGATACAGAGCACAACTCAAAACGCGCTATTTATTGGAATAGAAAAGGACGAAAATACGATAGACTTTATTTTTTTTAATAAATTATTAAATGCCTCCAATCCAAGTGATGTTTCAGTCTTGGTGAAAAAAAAAGAAATGCTAAGTAGCAGTTTAATGTTATAAATTTTAAAATTACTTTATCTGTAACTGGTCAAATAAAACTTAAACTGTTTTTTCAATTGTAGAAATTTATGTTGTTTCTCTTACTTCCCTGCCTTCTCCTTTGCTCTTTATGCATTATTTAATCTCTGAATATTATAACAATCCATCCTCTATTTAGCAGGCCTATTGCAAAAATTCAGGCCTGTTGTCATTGTGTCAGAACATGTGTCCTAATTTTAGTGTCCAAAAATAGCTACAAGTGTCTAATAAGTGCAAAATACAAAATGCTTTGGAAAGAGAAGTTTCTCATCACGGCCAAACTCCCAATATCCTATTACACAGAACTGTCAAGTACAATGGAAACTCCATAATTCACTTTCTTTCTTTGCCTACATTTACCCTCACCTCAATCCACAAAGGATTTCAGGCAACTTACAAAAGTATATACATTGCTAAAGAATAAAACAGATGAGGCAATAGGAGCAAAGGTCAATGAGGACAGAAAGTTAGTAAAAGCCAGAGTTAAAATCAAAACGCAGACATGCATCGTATAGGACCCTGTCTGATTGCAAGAGGTGAGCCCAGAGCATGACTTCAAGCTTCTAGTGACCTGATCAATGACGGAAAGATGATCAGTTGTGAGACTGAAAGCAAGCTAAGAGTTGCTATGTTGGATGTCACGTCCTGAGAATAATCCATCTGGGGATCCCTCCTAAGCAGGCTGTATCAGGCTGGGACCTCAGCGGCACCTGAATTCATTTGTTTCATCTTAACCTTTATCAAGGCAACACCTAAGCCATCCCAAGTAGGACATGGGTGGTTCTCATTGTTAAAAATAATCGCTAGGGAGAGAATCTTGGAGACACCATCCAATGACTCATGGCTCTGCAAACATTTTTCTTTCTTACTCCTTGTCTCTTACAGTTTTATTACATGCCTTCTTGTCTCCTTTCTGCAGTCTGCTCCCTAACTCTCCCATCACACAGATGAAGACATAACCACCCTACAGACCCACTCTTTGAAAGTTGTCTATGTATAGAATGTCAGAGCACCAGCTCACAAAATGAATAAGCCTTTATGTGAATTAGGATTCTCAGTGCTGCAAAAACAGATTTTGCTCTAAAATATATCCTACTAACTTCCATGGAAAATCTGGGTTGTTTTTACTTATAACTTCCTGTTATACCTGTGTCCTACCTAAAATAATTTGCTTTCAGTAAAACCATTTTTTTAAGGAGGGAGGTATATCATGGGAAAAAGCAAGCAGCAAAGAGTCATAATGAATATTACATGCTCCTGTAAAGAATGTCTTCAAAGGAGAGGAGGCTTGCCAGCGTTACTGAGTAATGATCTTTGAACACAGCATTAAAGTTGGAGCGTGAAGGAAGGGAGATAAAATATTTAATGACATCTTAATATTCCCAGCTCTTGCAAAAAGCCAAGAACTGGTCACAGTTTATCAGTGGCTATACATTTTAATATCATTAGACAACAATTTTTTCCAATAAGAGTAGTAGAGTTACCAA